>NC_084468.1:86141818-86444848 GCF_027409185.1 Cynocephalus volans | reverse complement strand
TAGCCTGAGGAAAATTTCTTACCCTTGCAAGGTCAATATTTGAAACTGCAAGGCTTTGGAAAACCAGGCCCTGTGAAGTACATATGCTTTTTAGTATATTCCACATATAATAAAGTTGACATTTCAATCAATGCAAATAATTTAGCGTGTGTCTTCTACTACTAGAATCTACCCCCCATTAGTAGTGAAAGACACATGCTAAAGATTAAAAAAAGACATCTAAAAGTTATAACTGCCAATGACAACTTGGAAAATAATTGAAAATTAACTATAATTTTTCTGCAATAATCTCTTGCATATCAGTAAGAAAAGCACAAAATCCTCAAAGAAAAATAGGCCAAGAAAATGAATTAACAATCCATGGTAGAAAAACAGTCAGATGAGTATATAAAAACATTAAACTTAAGTAGTTAAAAAAGGAATATTAAACCAATCAAATTCAAAGATTTTAAAAACCAAGACTACTCAATTTTGGCTTGGATGTGGGATTCTTTTCTGAGATTCTTTTCACATTGCTCAAAAGTTACGATACATCTACATAGTAAAATACTCTTTAGCAATTTAAAATGTCATAGATGAACATTTGTCACATGAAAATATTTTCACATTATATTATAACATAAATTTTAGAAGCACTGAACAGTAAAAATACTATAAATTATGTGTACAAAAAATTCTGGAAGGAAATACATCAAGATGTTACTCATAGTTATCTCTGGGTAGCTAGATTTTATTCTTTTTATTATCAGCATTTTATAATATTTCTGCAGTAAACATGCATTGCTTTTCAGAAAGTTAATGTCATATTAGCCCAGGAAACTTTGAGCTGTTTTTATAATTTCTATTGAGGATAAACCTTTCTGAGGGGAAGGTTTAAATATTCCCCTTACCAATAATACTTCATTGACATTAACAGAGAATATTTCCTGTCACTGGCACAAATTTCACTGGAAATCATGTTTAGTGTAAGCATTCACTTTGCATGTTTGGTTTCACTGTCATTTATTGTGATAAGACAACACTTACAAATAACATTGTTCTGTTTTATTTAGATGTTTTTTCCTTTAACCCATGGCTTTTGTTTGCTTTGTTGAATAAAAAACTTAATAGATAAATATGTTTTTGAATTTTGTTACAAGAAGTGCTATGGACTGAATTGATCCCCTCAACACACACAATTCATATGTTGAATCCCTTACCGCCAATGTGACTGCATTTGGAGTAAAGCGATGTTGTTAGGATTCGCTAAGTACCTACTGCCATGGTTAGTACATGGTATACTCTCAACAAGTTTTCATTCTTTTAATTTCCTTTTAGCCCACTCATTTCTTCAAAGTAAGCAAAATAGAAAAGTGCTGTTGCTTAAACCTCAATGATAAAATGCACTGATGACAATTGTAGTTTGAGCTCTTTTTCTTCTTTTCCATTGCATTCCATTTTGATTCCATGCTCTAATTCTGAATACATTTATCTTCCTAATTATAGGAATACTTTTACAGAGGCACTGGAAGAATGCTTATCTCTCCACCCCCCCCCCCCCCCACACACACACCCCTACCTCACAATCTTCTTGGACAAGGTTAGGATGGCTTTTATAAAACACAACTTTGATTCTTCCACTTTAATACTAAAAACTTTCAATGGCATCCTTCCTTCGTGAAAGGAAATACAAATATTTTATTTTATTATTTTATTTCAGTTTTTGGTGTTACGAGAACACTCAACTCTGCTCTCTTAGCAATTTTCAAGTGTGCAATACAGCATTATTAACTATAGTACCAATGCTGTGCATTAGTTCTACAGAGCTTATTCATCCTGTATAACTGAAAATTTGTACCCTTTGACCAACCTCTCTCCATTAAACCCCAGCCCCTGGCAACCACCTTTTTATTCTCTGCTTCTACAAGCTCGAATTTTTTTAGATTGTATATGTACCATACCATATTTGTCTTGCTGTGCCTGGCTTATTTCACTTCACATAATGTCCTCCAGGTTCATGCATGTTGTCATAAATGACAGGATTTCCTTCTTTTTTAAGGCTGAATAGTATTCCATTGTGTATACATGCCACATTTATTTATTCATTCATCAGTCAACAGGCATCTAGGTTGTTTCTATATCTTGACTATTATGAATAGTGTTGCAATGACCGTAGAAACACAGATATCTCTCCCAGATACTGATTTCATTTCCTTTGGATATTCAGCCAGAAGTGGAATTGCTGGATCATATCATATGGTAGTTCTACTTTCACTTTTTCAGGAACCTTCATACCGTTTTCCATAACGGTTGTACTAATTTACATTCTCACCAATAATGTACAAAGATTCCAATTTTTCCACATCCTCATCAACATTTGTTATGTTTTGACTTTTTGATAATAGCCAGAATGGTTATTAGAGTAACAAGAGTAAAGTGATTATCTTATTGTCAGTTTGATTTGAATACTTCTGAGATGATTAGCAATGTTGAGAATTATTTCATATACCTGTTTGCCACTTATATGTATTTATTTGAGAACTGTTCATTCAGTTCTTTTGTCCGTTTTTTAACCAGATTATTTGTCTTCTTAATATTGAGTTGAGTTCTTTACATATTTTGGATATTACTCCTTTATAAGATGTATGGTTTGCAGTTATTTTCTCTCATGCTGTAGGTTGTCTCTTCACTCTTGATTGCTTCTTTGGCTATGCAGAGGCCTGAACTGCTGACCCTCAGACCCCGAGGCAGCAACAGGCAGCTGAGCATCAACAAAACTCCCCACCATCGCTGCAGACACCAGGGTGGAACAAGTGGACCGTGAAAGCCTCTGCCACAATGGCCAAACACCAATGGAGAACTACTAGAAATATGAAAAATCATGAAAGTATGACACCACCAAGGGAATATAATAACTCTCAACTTCTAGATCCCATAGAACAGGAAGTCCTTGAAATGACTGACAAGGAATTTCAAGCAACAGTTCTAAGGAAACCAAATGAGATACAAGAGGTCATAGTTGACAACACATTGAAATGAGAAAAACTATACAGGACCTGAAAGAGGAAATGTACAAAGAAATCAATTCCCTGTAAAAGAATGTAGCAGAGCTTGTGGAGCTGAAGGAATCATTCAATGAAATAAGAAACACAAAAGAGAGTTTAACCAGCAGGGTAGAACAAGCAGAAGAGAGAATTTCTGACCTTGAAGATAGACTGTTCAAAATATCACAGGTAGACAAAAAAAGAGAAGAAAGAATTTTTAAAATTGAAGAAAATCTAAGAGAGAAAAAAGGAAACCCGAAGTACTCAAATATCCAAATCATGGGTATTCCAGAAAGGGAGGAAAAAGAAAATGGCAGTGAAAACATATTCAATGAATAATACCAGAACACTTCCCAGGTATAGGGAGAGATACAGATCTCCAGATTCAGGAGGCTCAAAGATCCTCAAACATATTCAACCCAAAAAGGTCCTCTCCAAGGCACGTTATAGTCAAATTGGCAAAACTCAAAGACAAAGACAGAATCTTTAAAGCTGCAAAAGAGGTCATCTATAAGGGAACCCCTATCAGACTAGCATCAGGCTTTTCATCAGAAACCCTAAAAACCAGAAGAGAATGCATTCAAAATACTAAAAGATACAGATTGCCAGCCAAGAATACTTGACCCAACAAGTCTATCCTTCCAAAATGAGGGTAAAATAGTATATTTCCCAGACAAACAAAAAGTGTGGGAGTTCACCACTACAGGACCAGCCTTAGAAGTAATTCTCAAGGGAGTACTGGGTCTGGTACCTGAAAAACAGCCATCACTACCATGAATACTCAAGAAAGAACAAAACCCACCAGTAAAATAAAAATACTAACAATAAACAGAAAAAAAAGTTTACCTACCATCCCAAGAAACCAACAAACATGGAAGACAAACAGTAAATCAGAAAGAAAGGAGCAAAAGATATTTAAAACATCCAAACAAAAATCAGTAAAATGCCAGGAGTAAATCAACACCTTTCAATAATAACTCGATGTAAAAGGATTGAATTCCCCACTCAAAAGACACAGATTGACTGATTGAATTAAAAAGATGAACCCAACAATATACTGCCTTCAAAGGACTCACCTCACCTGTAAAGGCACACCTAGACTAAGAATGAAAGGATGGAAAAAAGATAAACCATGCAAATAGAAATGAAAAACTAGCTGGAGTAGCTATTCTTACATCAGATAAAATAGACTGTAAACCAAAAACTATAAAAAAAGAGAAAGAAGGCCACTATATAATGATAAAAGTATCTAACCAACAAGAATACATAACAGTCATAAATATATGTGTACCCAACATTGGAGCAGCCAGATATAGAAAGCAAATACTAACAGACCTAGAGGAGGAGATAGACACTAATAGCACAATAGTAGGGGTCCTGAACACCCAGCTCACAACATTGGACAAATCATCTAGGCAAAAAATCAACAGAAAAAGATCTAAACAACATTTTAGACCAACTGGACTTGGCAGATATCTACAGAACATTTCATCCAACAACCTCAGAATATTTATTCTTCTCATCAGCACATGGAACGTTCTCCATAGACCACATTAGGTCATAAATCAAGTCCCAACAAATTCAAAAAATTGGAATTATTCCATGGTTTTTCACACAATCATGGATTAAAACTAGAAATTAATAAAAAAAAATGGAACTCTGGAAACTATACAAACATATGGAAATTAAACATTCTACTTAATGACATATGGGTCCAAGAAGAGATTAAGCAGGAAATAAAAATTTTTTTGAAACTAATGAAAATAAAGACACATTATACCAAATCCTGTGGGATACTGCAAAAGCAGTACTAAAGGGGAGTTTTATGGCATTAAATGCTTACCTCAGAAGAATGGAAATATGGCAAGTAAACAATCTAACACTTCACCTTAAAGAACTAGAAAAACAAGAACAATCCAAACCCAAAGTTAGCAGATGGAAGAAAACCATTAAGATCAGAGCTGAACTTAAAGAAATTGAAACCCAAAAAATGATAAAAACATCAATGAATCGAAAAGTTGGTTTTTTGAAAAGACAAATAAAATTGACAAACCATTAGCACAGCTAACTAGAAAAAGAAGAGAGAAGACCTAACCAAAAAAATTAGAAATGAAGCAGGTGATATTACAACTGATACTTCTGAAATACAAGGAATCATTAGAGACTACTATAAACAACTATATGCCAACAAATTTGAAAATCTGGAGGAAATGGATGAATTTCTGGACACACACAAGCTACCAAGACTGAGCCAAGAAGACACAGAAAATCTGAACAGACCAATAACAATCAAACAGATTAAAGCTGTAACCAGCGGTTTCCCAACAAAGAAAAGCCCAGGACCAGATGGCTTTGCTGCAGAATTCTACCAAACCTTTAAAGAAGAATTAATACCAATTCTCTAAAAACCTTCCCAAATAATTGAAACAGAGGCCATTCTCCCAAACTCATTCTATGAGGCAAACATCAACCTGATACCAAAACCAGACAAAAATACAACAAAAAAAAGAAAACTATATTGATGAATATAGATGCAAAAATCCTCAATAAAATACAGCAACATATATATAAAATTATACACCATGATCAAGTGGAATTCATCCCAGGGATGCAAGGTCAGTTCAACATACACAAATCAATAAATGTGATCCACATCAATAAAATCAAAGACAAAGACCATATGATCATCTCTATAGATGCTGAAAATGCATTTGACAAAATTCAACATTCATTCACGATAAAGACTCTCTATAAATTGGTTACAGAAGAAAAATATCTTAACACAATTAAAGCCATATATGACAAACCTACTGTCCATATCATCCCAAATGGGGAAAGTCGAAAGCTTTTCCATTAAGAACAGGAACAAGACAAGGATGCCCACTCTTGCCACTCCTATTCAACACCAGAGCAATCAGGGAAGAGAAGGAAATAAAGGGCATCCAGATTGGAAAATAAGAAGTCAAACTGTTCCTGTTTGCAGATGACATGATCCTATATAGAGAACAGCCTAAAGACTCTTAAAAAAAAAAAACTCTTAGAGTTGATAAATGATTTCAGAAAATTGTAGGATACAAAGTCAACATGCAAAAATCAGTAGCATTTCTATACTACAACAATGAACTAGCATAAAAAGAAATCAAGATAGCTTGCCCATTTACTATAGTCACCAAAAGAATAAAATTCCTACAAATAAATTTAACAAAGGATGTGAAAAATCTGTATGATGAGAGCTACAAACCACTATTGAGAGAAATTAAAGAGGATACAAAAAGAAGGAAAGATATCCCATGCTCTTGGATTGGAAGAATTAACATTGTGAAAATGTCCATCCTACCCAAAGTGATCTACAGATTCAATGCAATCCCTATCAAAATTCCAAAGACATTTTTCTCAGAAATGGAAGAAAAATTCCTATCATTCATATGGAAGAGAAAAGACCACAAATAGCCAAAGAAATCCTGAGCAAAAAAAAATAAAGCCAGAGGCATAATACTATCTGACTTTAAACTATACTACAAAGCTATAACAAAAACAGCCTGGTACTGGCATAAAAAAGACACACAGACCAATGGAATAGAGTAGAGAATCCAGATATCAACCCATGCACCTACAGCCATCTGATCTTCGACAAAGGCACCAAGACTACACACTGGGGAAGGGACTGACTCTTCAGTAAATAGTGCTAGGAAAATTGGATGTTCATATGTAGGAGAATGAAACTAGATCTGTACCTCTCAACATATACAAAAATCAACTCAAAATGGATTAAAGAATTAAATATATGTCCTGAAACAATAAAACTCCTTAAAGAAAACATACATGAAAAACTCTAGGAAGTAGGATTGGGTACAGAATTTATGAATATGGCCCCAAAAGCACAGGCAACCAAAGGAAAAATAAATAAATGGGATTATATCAAGCTGAAACTCTTCTGTATAGTGAAAGAAACAATTAGCAGAGCAAAAAGACAAGCAACAGAGTGGGAGAAAATATTTGCAAAATATACATCTGACAAAGGATTAATATCCAGAATATACAAGGAACTCAAACAACTTTACAGCAAGAAACAAGTAACCCAATTTTAAAAATGGGCAAAGGAGCTGAATAGGCATTTCTCAAAGGAAGATATATACATGGCCAACAGACACATGAAAAAATGCTCAACATCACTCAGCATTCAGGAAATGCAAATTGAAACCACTTTGAGATATCATCTCACTCCAGTTAGGATAGCCAATACCCAAAAGACTGAGAATGATAAATGCTGGTGAGGATATGGAGAAAATGGTACCCTCCTACACTGTTGGTGGGACTGCCAAATGTTGCAGCCTTTATGAAAAATAGTATGGAGTTTCCTCAAACAATTACAGATAGATCTACATATGAACCAGCTATTCTTTTGCTGGGTGTATACCCAGAGGAATGGAGATCATCATGTCGAAGGGATACTGAACTCTCATGTTTATTGCAGAGCTATTTACAGTAGCCAAGAGTTGGAACCAGTGTAAATGCCCATCATCGAATGAGTGGATAAGGAAAATGTGATTTTCCACACAATGGAATACTACTCTGCTATTTAAAAAAAAATGAAATACTACCATTTGTAGCAACATTGATAGACTTAGAGACAATTATATTAAGTGAAATAAGCCAGGCACAGAAAGAGAAATACCACATGTTCACACTAACTTGTGGGAGCTAATAAAAATAAATACAGAAACAAATAAATGGTGGGGGGGGGGAGAAGACACACCTATCTCAACAATTCCTTGAACTTGTTAAGACAAGTGAACAGGTATGATGTTGATGTGAGGTAGAGGGAGGGAGGAAAAGGAGAAATAGTTAAAGGGACACAAAAATCAACCATATTATATATTTATAAATTAAAATTTTTTAAAAACATAATAGAAAAAATAAATAAATAAATAATAAAATTTCCCAGCACCATTTATTGAAGAGACTGTCCTTTCCTCATTGTGTGTTCCTGGCACCTTTGCTGAAGATCAGTTGACCATAAACATGAATTAATTTCTTGATTCTCTATTCCATTCCATTGTATCTTTTTTTATGTTAGCACCACACTGTTTTGATTACTATAGTTTTGTAGTATATTTTGAAATCAGGAAGTGTGAGGCCTTCCACTTTGTTTTTTATCTCAAGATTACTTTGGCTGTTTGAGTCTCTTGTGGTTCCATACGAATTTTAAGATTGTTTTTTCTATTCCTGTGAAAAATGTCATTGGAATTTTGATAAGAATTACATTGAATCTGTATATCACTTTGGGCAGTATGAATGTTTTAACAATATTAATTCTCCCAATCCATGAATATGGGATATCTTTTCATTTACTTGTCTTTTTCTTTCATGAATTGTTTTGTAGTTTTCAGTGTACAGATCTTTAACTTGCATTGTTAAATTTATTCTTAAGTATTTTATTCTTATTAATGCTATTTTAAATAGGATTGTTTTCTCAGTATCTTTTTTGGATCATTCGTTATTAGTGTATTAAAATGCAACTTATTTTTGTGTGCTGATTTTTGTATCCTGCAACTTTACTGAATCTGTTTATCAGTTTTAAGTTTTTTGGTAGATTCTTTAGGGTTTTTTATGTATAGGATCATGTCTTCTGCAAAAAAAAAAAAATATATATATATATATACACACACACACACACACACACACACACACACACACAATTTTACTTTTTTCTTTCCAATTTGGATGGTTTTTATTTATTTCTTTTGCCTAATTTTTCTGGCTAGAACTTCCAGTACTTTGTTGAATAGAAGTGACGAGAATGGGCATCCTTAAAATACCAACTGTTAAAACAGCACTTGAAGTAATATATGAGTAGATTCTACCTACTTTTCAAAATTACTTCCCTAGACTACTTCCCTTCACACACTCTACATCCAGCCAAAATATACCCCATATATTATCCCTTCTGGGAAGGTATTCCTCCATTTGGAATTATTTTCCCCACGTATGTCCACTTGTGAAAATATAGGAAGCCCAGCTTCAATGTCACCTTCTTCAGGAAGATGTCCCAATCACACTGGTTTGACCTACTTGATAACTCTTTTTAAAGCTTTTAATAAGGAATTTATCTAATTTTTTCCTACATGACCTTCTGGAATTTTCTTAAAGGCAGAAAGTGCCTCTAGTTTATCATGGTATTTTTGTATCTGGCTCCTACTGAGCAATAATAGTTGGCTAACCTAAGTTTGCTAAAGAAAAGAATGCACCTCCCTCCATGTTTCATCCTTTCCCACCCCACTCAGGATTTTTCACAAGCTTGAACAAAAGACAGAACCACAGTTCCCAGCCTACATTCCTGTATACATTGCTATACCCCACATAGACACCACTCTCTGCTGAAGCCCAGTAGGACCTGGCTTTTGTCTTTGCCAGCTTGACTTCCACCTCCTGGCACAATCATGTAATAATTTTTTATTTCCTTATGGGAACAGACGTGATTAATAGTTTTTATTTTCTATTGTTCTTAAGCAAAGTAGGCCAAGAGCTGGGCACTTTTTTTCACAAATATCAAATATCTATAGTAAGAGAGGTAAACAGGCAATGTACACCCATCTCTTTAAAATTGTCTCTTGGTTTAGAAAATCATACATATTTACCTTTTATTTCTCCAAAACAATTAGCAAGAAACTTGTCCTTTGTATCCTGAAGCAGGGCATAAAAATATTGTGATTATATGTGACTACGAACTCACATTATTTTCCCTAGGAAAGTAATAAAAAGAAACAGAGCACTCTCCTGCTCCCTCCTTCCTGGGAAGGTCATCAGGATGTCCCAGTGGGGGCTCATCTATAAGCGCAAGTAAAACCCTTGTGTGGTTCTCTATTTAGCAAGTGAGCAATTCTAGCTCTGGGTCTCAATTTTTCAGGTAATGGAAGATTCCCAAATTCAGGGAGCCAGCTGGGCACAGTGTAGTACTACCTGAGTACTAAGTGGCTTCTACACCAGTTTAAAGAGCAATGACAATGCTATAGGTGGTTAAAGAATATGATTTACAAGCTGTATAAATAAAAATGATTGAATCAGTTATGCCACCAGACATGGGTATCTTGGCCTGTACTTTTTCACAAAGCTGTTATAGTTTTAACACTTCCTTAGCTTAAATATCTAGACTATAATTTTTCTTATTAAATAATTAAAGCTTTTACCTGTGAATACAGATGAGAGCATCTTATAAACATTAGCATATAGCTTTCTAAAAAGTTCACAATTTATTTTTAATTCTGCTTTGAAACAATAGCCCACTGAGGGTTTTTTTGTTTATTGGTTGATTGATTGATTTGTTTGTTTAAATGTGTATAATTAAATTTTAATCTAGTTTTCAGACTATATGACTTGTTTAATTACTGCTCTTTGGAGCAAATAGGAGTTTTGTCTAGAGCCTAGTCATGTTTTGTCTATAGCCTAGTCTTCCATAAATGTTCAAAAAAGAGCATAGTTTCTGTATGTAGAATATATAGTGTGTATAATTTCATATAATTAATATTATTCAAGATATTCTTTACATATCAAGTATATGTCTGATTATGAATGAATAATAATGTGTATATGAATTACCTGAGAATCTTGTTAGAATGTAGGTGTGGGGTGGGCCCTGAGATTCTGCATATATAATAAGCACTCTGCTGATGACTGTGCTGCTGGTCTCTGGACTTCACTTTGAGTAGCAGGGGCTTAAGCCATTGTTATTTGGTATCTTGTAACTTGCAACCCAAGCATCTTCATGGATAATGACCCAACCTGTATGCATTCCTGTCCCTTAGATTAGATTGGCATTTCCAAGTTCCCATTAAGTGTTTGCTTCTCTTATTTTCTCTGTAATTCTAACTTTTTAAATATTACCTTTTACAAATTTTAACTTACACATTGCAATTGTATATATTTAGGTACAATCTAATTAAAATATTGCATTATTTAGTGCTAGAGTACTTCTTCACTATGCAGTTTTTCCTTTTATCAATACAAAATGATCCTTTTTGCCAGGTCTCATGCTTCTTTGCCTTGAACTATGTATGATGTTTATGAAACCATACTTATTTCTATTTTTTTGAATTTGCCCAAAATGTGCCTAAAATGTAATAGGTGCTCAATAAATATTAATTGAACGAATAAAGTTGTCACCATCTGTATTAGTCAGGGTTCTCCATAGAGACAGAATCAATAGGATATGGTATAATTATATGACATGGATTTATCAGGGGAATTAGCTCATGGGATTGTGAAGAAAAGTCCCACAATAGGCCATCCATAAACTGGATGCTGGTAGCGTGGTCTAGTCCACGTCCAAAGGCCTCAAAACCAGGGAAGCTGAGGGTGTCATTGGTGTAAGCTGGAACCCAAAAGCTGAAGAGTCTCAGCTCTGATGTCCACGGACAGAAGAGAAGAGTGTATCTCAGCTCTAGCAGATAGAGCTTTACCTCTTTCCTCTGTCTTTTGTTCTCTACGGAGCCCCAGAGGATTGGGTGGTTCCCACCTACACTGAGGGTGGGTCTTTCCCACCCAGGCCACTCAGACTCTCATGCTAATCTCTGCTGGAAACACCCTCATGGACACACCTAAAAAGATAGTTTTACCAGGTTTCTCAGCATTCCTTCATCCAACAAAGCTGACACCTAGAATTTACCTTCACACCATCTATTCTTTTATTTTTGGCCTTCATCATTTTGTTTCAAGATGTTTTTGTTTGTTCATTTGTTTTGTTTTACCTATTCTAGGGTCTCTTGATGAGTGTCTTGAGTTTGTTCTCTAGATCAATGATTTGATGTCAGGAGTGTCAACTCTTTAATACTTCCATTTTAAAGATTTTTATTTTGTTTTTGCTTTTTTCTCCTGTATCTTTGGTTTATTGTATAAATTTCCTATTCACGTGGATACCACTTTGATCCCAGCCCTTACCTCTCTATATCATTCATATATTTGGTGAAGATCAACAAAGCAATTCCTTTCTAAAATTAGTTTGTTTCTTACATAAAGTTATTTTCTTTTATATTTTAGATGTTGTTCCCCTCCTTTATGCTGCAGTATACTTTTATAAGGTCCATTTTAGTTTTTTCCTGTTTACTTTTTTTTTTTTTTTTTTGGTGGCTGGCCAGTACAGGCCTCAAACTCTGGACCTTGGTGGTGTTATCAGCACCATGCTCTTAGCAACTGAACAACCAGCCAACC
The DNA here is from genome assembly GCF_027409185.1 of Cynocephalus volans. NCBI lineage: Eukaryota > Metazoa > Chordata > Mammalia > Dermoptera > Cynocephalidae > Cynocephalus > Cynocephalus volans. The sequence continues at coordinate 86,432,621 of NC_084468.1, read as the reverse complement.
TGTTGTTTACTTTTTCTTAAATAACATCTATTTAGATACTTCATTTGTCAAAAGACAGGATGAGTGGAACAACCTTAACTTTACATTCTGTGTACTTAGGTGCTCATTTTGTAGCTAAAGTTAAATATCTAATTTATGTGCACAGCTCCTAGCTCATTTTGCATTGCTTAGAAATGCAACTGCCATGCAGCATGCAGTTCCTAATTGAATGACATAACACATGGGACTAGACCTCCTTGCAAACTGTTCCCACACACTAACTCTATCCACATTTGCAGCCCTTTTCCTTAGGTCCCTAAGTATCCCAGGATGCCATGTACCTTCTCCAGACCCCTTTTATATCGCATTCATGGAAAAGCCTGGATGAAGTGAGAGAGGCAATGATATCACAGGATCTGGATAGGGAAAGTAGAATAATTCTAATAGGCAAAGACAATACTTTATGATCAATTCAAGAGTCGCCAGATTTCCCAATGAAAAGCCTGAAAAAGACGCAGAGAAAAGAGGTAAAACAAAATACTTTCCTATTTTCTTTCACACTATTCAGTTCCAGTTTGGTACAAAGACTAAAATATGCAGTATACCTCAAAGAATACGCTTCCCAATTCAGATGGAAAATCTATCTTAACTATAGCTCTTTGAATTTATACTGAGGATGCCATTTTCTTTGTGGTCATCAACAGTTCTGTTGGGTAAAGTCATAGGAGACATGACTACTCTCCTACCGTGTTAACCCAATAATTTATCCCCAAGAAGCAATAATCTAGAGAACTAAGAAACCTGCGATCAGACCCCGATATTAATGAGGTATTCTAGAAAATGCAGAGTTCCCACTCCAGATATTTCACCAAATGTGTGTGACCTGAATAAATTTCATAATCTCGAAGGACATTTTGTTCTATTATGTGTAAAATAACTTAGACTAAATAATCTTATCCAGCTGTAAAATTTTGTAAAAAATCTCAAAATGCAAGAGAAATGTTTTTACTTTTTGTACAGAATTTTAGAGTCATAAAAGCCTTATACAGCAGAGGCTCTCAAATTTCCTAAAGGCTTTGCACTTAGAATTCATGTAATATTGACAAATTCAAAGTGATTAATTATGCAATTCCAAGATTATAGAACAAACATATGGAAGCAGATTTCCACAGTTTGTGGTAGAAAGAGAAAAATTATATTCTTTTGTTTAATTCTGCTTCCTAATAGTTCTGTGTTCTGCATAATAAACTTACACACATTCTTTTCAATTATCTATTTGCTTCTCAAAGAGTCTTGCACACTGGCCTTATGGTTAACTTTTGCTGAACTTTTCTTTCCAGACTCTTGAGAATATTATTTTATATGAGGCAAACAAACACTCATTCTATTAAACTTTGTTGGTTAACTAATTATTCCAATTATGATAACATGATTAGGAAAAAAACAGGAAACTTTGACTTGGTGGCTCAAGCACTTTGCTCGATTTTTTGCCTCTTTCCAGTTACTGCGTGGTATTCCAAGTAAACTTTAATCCCATGAGAGCAAGATTACACATTTCTTTTTTTTATTGTCTTTTTAAGAACAGGGGCTTTGAAACACAATTGAAATGTATGGTTTCATTCCACCTGGAACATGGCCACAGGGAATGAGAAACAACTTTTTTTTTTCTTTTTTTGCAGAGGCGGCAGCAGGGTGAGTACTCAGAACAACACAGAGTGAACACAGATGTTTGTGTGCTTTTATTCGTGCATATGCATGTCTGAGAGGGCTTGTCTCCTAAAGACCAAAAGCTCTTCATTTACTTTTCATGTGGTAACCCTGCAGTTATATAAGCACTGCAAAACATTTAGTAAGCATGTGATAAAACTCAGATAGCGTGATGCCTTCCAAAGGTGACAGAAATGGTGCCCAGAAAGCGTAAGCAGATGTTTCTATTCAATAAGCAGCTCTCCAGCTTTGGCCAAAAAAAAGGGGGAGTTTTGAAAGACACTGGAATTTTCCACCCAGCTCCAAGGCTGACTTTCTGGATTAGAATTGTTTACTTCTCTATTGCACATTCTCCTTCTAAGACCTTCTCCTCAATTGAACTGAAACATTTATATGATTGGTGGCCAGAGAAATATGGATCAAGATTGTTGCTATTCATTTCACAACATCTGAAACAGGACTTTAAAGGAAGCAATAAACTTTAAAGCCAAACTTTGCAGAAGAGAGAATTCTCTAAATTTTTTTCATCCTTCATTTTTTTAAAGCCTGGAGAAGACTCAGACTTCTGACACAATGGTAACACCTATCCCGTCTGCCCTTGCCAACCAGGGCTTGCTGAACTGTGATAGAAGGAGGTTGTCATGTAGAATAAGGGGGAACCTAGGCCCTCTGGTACTAGGGAGTTATGGGATGAAGTGGAAGCTGAAAACAGTCAGATCTAAGATCTTGAAAACAGTCAGATCTTGACTTTTCCTCTCTGGCTTCAGCCAGGCTTGGGTGTTAGGAAAGAAGGGAGATGCTGTGAGAAGAAGGGAGCAAGTGAGTCTTGTTTGGGTCTGTGCAAGCCTGAGGTAGAGCCACATCAGAGTTTAACTTAGCAACAGAGAGAAGTTAGATCAAGATTAGCCTTGAAGTTTTGCTTTTCAGGGCAGCTTTCTGTCACAAGAAGGAAGGGGCAGAAACTAAATGTTCCTTTATCTCCTTGCAGCAGTGTAGACCAGGAGGGATGAGGAGAATAATTGAGCAATCAAGTGACTTGAGAGCCAGATGACAGTCTTGCCCGTAGGCCCTGGATTGGTGATGTGTAACAGGATCCCCAGCAGCAACTTGGAATGAAGTTGGCCTCCTGTCAGAGCAGGAGGCCAGGTGGAAGACGTGGGATTCATTGTGACAGTGAGAGCTAAGGTGAGCTGAGAGATCGGGAGAGAAACACTGGTCTCTAATCAACGGAGATAAACCAGACATGAGTTCCACCAGGCAAGGCCCTCTGCTGCAAGTGCAGTAGGCGAGCAGCACCCAGGAGGACAGAGGCACTGTCGTGAAGAATGGAAGAACAGAAAGCATCTCACATACTGGGGATCCCACCTTCCCTCAGGCCAGGAAGTCGTGAAGTCCTCCTTCCCCCAGATGCCCTGTGAGACAATCAGGGGACAGGGAGACTCTGGGAAACTGAGCATTTTTTTTTTACCAGAAAAAGAGAGCACAACCTAAAAGTACCATTTAAATCAATGCAGTGGCCCACTTTTTTTACACAGAATTTATTTATTTATTTATTTATTTTTATTTATTTATTTTTTGTCTTTTTTGTGACCGGCACTCAGCCAGTGAGTGCACCGGCCATTCCCATATAGGGTCCGAACCCGCGGCGGGAGCATCGCTGCGCTCCCAGCGCCACACTCTCCCGAATGCACCATGGGCTCGGCCCACACAGAATTTAAAAATACATTTTGACTCATATCTGAAATATAGTATGCATACATTTTCAACCCTGTTACAAATGCTTATTGAATAAATGAAAGAATGAATGAACCAAATAAGATAGAAGAGAAAAAATAAACTAGATGCTTACCATGACTTATCTCCTTCAACAGTAGAGTTCCTCAGAGAGAGAAATACCAAAAACCTAGGCCATCGCTTTAGCACTAGATTATGGGTCCTTACTAAGTGTTAGTTAGTAAAGATGAGCCTGAGAAAAAAATTGTGGAGTAGATATAATTCTCTCAAGACTCAACGTTCTACTAAGCTACCTGATTTACTCTGTTTTTTTAAACTGTTACAAATACCTTGTTCTCAGGGAAAACTCTGAGATTAGTTATAAATCCCAGGATGAATTTATTAATGCTATATAATGAAAGGTTTGGTATATTTAAAGGTATTTCAGGTACAACCAAAGAGCAACTATTTTGTATTATGTAAAAGACTCAGGAGTTAAAGTAAAAAGACCTACCACTCACATGCACGGGTACTTCAAAAAGTTTGTGGAAAAACAGAACTAAAAGATAGTACAAATCTTACCATGAACTTTTTGAAGTACCCTTATACTGTGTGACCTTGTGCAAGTCACTTAACCTCTCTGAGCCTCTTTCTTCATTTGTAAAATAATGCAGAGCTAATCCTTGCTCTACCAATCTCATTTGGTTTTATGAAGATTTAAGGAGACCACATTAGTGAAAGTGCTTTGTTATCTTTGAAAAGTATAGTTATAATCATTATATCAAAGACCAAAATAGATACTTAGGGGTCAAGGCAGGCCTTCAGAATTCCCCTGCAATAGCATTGTGGACACTGTTCCATAATTTTTGTTTTTAATTTTAACATTTATTTGTACATATTTGTGGGGTACAGTGTACTGTTTTAATGCACGCACACACTGTACACTGACTCACATACAATAGGTACTTATTAATCTACCACTTTCCCTCCTCACCATAGGAAACATTGTGAGCATTTTTCCATAATCCTTTAATAGCACAGACTGTGAGATACAGAGAAAGGGAGGATGTTCTAAATGCCCATGTAAAGTACTGCAGTCATAAAATGTTTAGATGTCTCCCTTCTAATTCCCTCCTAAAATGAAGGTAGATGGGGAGGTAGGCACAGGCAGTATAGTCGGGGTTTGCAGAGCATGGCACAATCTTTCAAGGGGTAATGGGATACTTACAAGTCCACCACTGGCTTTTAACTTGTATTTACAATGGTAGGGAAAGAGGTGGGTTGAAATCAAAGCCATTAGTAATGTAATGTAATGGTGTACAAGGTCAGAGTGCCCTACTGCCTCCTAGCAATGAAAAATTTGACTTCTTGAGTCAAGAACTTCTATTTTTGCTAGTCTCCCTAAACTGTCACCCTGTGAATTTACACATCTTCTCTTCATGGTAAAAGAGGCACTAATTTTTTGCCTACCATCCTAGTCAGTCCCCTGAGAAATTATGAATGGTATTTACATGATAATTGATAAGTTAGTTCATGGTCCATATAAAACTTGTGCTATACCTTGAACAGTTAGAATTGGGTAACAATACATCTTGGTTTGCTGGGGACAACTATTACTGCCTCAAAGTAATAATTAATAGCTCATCTTTTACTCTCAAAGATGTTCTAATTCAGATGATTGATTATGTGACCACCCTACTATATGTATGTGTGAACCAGAACTGGGTCACATGAATACCCTTTAATAAAACCCAGATTTAATCAGCTGCAAAAGTCTTCCCTGGTATAAAGAAACATTCTAATTTCAAGAGTTAGAACTTTCATGTTAATTGTTCTAACCAATAATTCTGATGATGGTGACCTATTTCAGTAATATTATAGCAATTAAAAGAGTAATGCAAAATAACAATTAACCTTTGCTACCTTACGGGTCATACAAGCTAGTCTAGAATTGGAAAGAGCAAAGGTCAATGAATTTAAAAGATTTAGTAGACCAGATGGATTCACAGCAGAATTTTACCAAACATTCAAAAAGGAATTGACACCGATTCTTTACAAACTATTCAAAAGATTGAAACGGACGCAAATCTCCCAAACTCATTCTATGAAGCAAACATCATCCTGATACCAAAACCAGGTAAGGATATAACCAAAAAAGAAAACTACAGGCCGATATCCTTGATGAATATAGATGCAAAAATCCTCACTAAAATACTAGCAAACAGAATAGAGCAACACATACGTAAAATTATTCATCACGATCAAGTGGGATTCATCCCAGGGATGCAAGGTTGGTTCAACATACGCAAATCAATAAATGTGATACACCATATTAATAAACTCAAACACAAGGAACATATGATCATCTCTATAGATGCTGAAAAAGCATTTGACAAAGTTCAGCACTCATTCATGACAAAGACCCTCTATAAGTTAGGTATAGAGGGAAAGTATCTCAACATAATTAAAGCCATATATGCCAAACCCACTGCCAATATCATCCTGAATGGGGAAAAGCTGAAAGCTTTTCCTTTAAGAACAGGAACTAGACAAGGATGCCCACTCTCACCACTCCTATTCAACATAGTGTTGGAAGTACTAGCCAGAGCAATCAGAGAAGAGAAGGAAATAAAGGGCATCCAGATTGGAAAAGATGAAGTCAAACTGTCCCTGTTTGCAGATGACATGATCCTATATATCGAACAGCCTAAAACCTCTACAAAAAAACTGCTGGAATTGATAAATGATTTCAGCACAGTAGCAGGATACAAAATCAACACACTAAAATCAGTAGCATTTCTTTCCTCCAATAGTGAACATGCAGAAGGAGAAATCAAGAAAGCCTGACCATTTACAATAGCCACCAAAAAAATAAAATACTTAGGAATTGAGTTAACCAAGGAGGTGAAAAAACTCTATAATGAGAACTACAAACCACTGCTGAGAGAAATTAGAGATACAAGAAGATGGAAAGATATCCCATGCTCTTGGATTGGAAGAATCAACATAATGAAAATGTCCATACTACCCAAAGTGATATACAAATTCAATGCAATCCCCATCAAAATTCCAAAGACATTTTTCTCAGAAATGGAAAAAACTATTCAGACATTTATATGGAACAATAAAAGACCACGCATAGCCAAAGCAATGCTGAGCAAAAACCATAAAGCTGGAGGCATAATACTACCTGACTTTAAGCTATACTACAAAGCTATAATAACCAAAACAGTATGGTACTGGCATAAAAACAGACACACTAATCAATGGAATAGAATAGAGAATCCAGAAATCAACCCACACACTTACTTCCATCTGATCTTTGACAAAGGCACCAAGCCTATTCACTGGGGAAGGGACTGCCTCTTCAGCAAATGGTGCTGGGATAACTGGATATCCATATGCAGGAGAATGAAACTAGATCCATACCTCTCACCGTATACTAAAATCAACTCAAAATGGATTAAGGATTTAAATATACACCCTGAAACAATAAAGCTTCTTAAAGAAAACATAGGAGAAACACTTCAGGAAATAGGACTGGGCACAGACTTCATGAATACGACACCAAAAGCATGGGCAACCAAAGGAAAAATAAACAAATGGGATTATATCAAACTAAAAAGCTTCTGCACAGCAAAAGAAACAATTAAAAGAGTTAAAAGACAACCAACAGAGTGGGAGAAAATATTTGCAAAATATACATCTGACAAAGGATTAATATCCAGAATATACAAGGAACTCAAACAACTTTACAAGAAGAAAACAAGCAACCCAGTTAAAAAATGGGCAAAGAGCTAAGTAGGCATTTCTCTAAGGAAGATATACAAATGGCCAACAGACATATGAAAAAATGCTCAACATCACTCAGCATCCGGGAAATGCAAATCAAAACCACATTGAGATACCATCTAACCCCAGTTAGGATGGCTAAAATCCAAAAGACTCTGAACGATAAATGCTGGCGAGGCTGCGGAGAAAAAGGAACTCTCATACATTGTTGGTGGGACTGCAAAATGGTGCAGCCTCTATGGAAAATGGTATGGAGGTTCCTCAAACAATTGCAGATAGATCTACCATACGACCCAGCTATCCCACTGTTGGGAATATACCCAGAGGAATGGAAATCATCAAGTCGAAGGTATACCTGTTCCCCAATGTTTATCGCAGCACTCTTTACAATAGCCAAGAGTTGGAACCAGCCCAAATGCCCATCATCAGATGAGTGGATACGGAAAATGTGGTACATCTACACAATGGAATACTACTCAGCTATAAAAACGAATGAAATACTGCCATTTGCAACAACATGGATGGACCTTGAGAAAATTATATTAAGTGAAACGAGTCAGGCACAGAAAGAGAAATACCACATGTTCTCACTTATTGGTGGGAGCTAAAAATTAATATATAAATTCACACACACACACACACACACACACACACACACAAAAAAAAAAAAACGGGGGGGGGAAGAAGATATAACAACCACAATTATTTGAAGTTGATAGGACAAGCAAACAGAAAGGACATTGTTGGGGGGGAGGGGGGGAGGGAGAAGGGAGGGAGGTCTTGGTGATGGGGAGCAATAATCAGCTACAATGTATATCGACAAAATAAAATTTAAAAAAATAAAATAAAATAAAAAAATAAAAGATTTGGTAGAATCATAAGAAAATTACCCTCAGCAGCTGAATTAGAGTGAATCAAAGTCTATATTTAATAGCTATATAATGTTTAAATATTTAATTTTGTTAGGAAATTATTACAAAATATCAATTAAATGTTCAGAAGTATTTGAAAATGGTAATTGCATTGAAGTACTTCAAGTTTTATTTGTATAAACTTGCAGTAATCTAGAAGTTGGCCATTGCATAAAACAGATAAAATTATTAGGATGAGAATGAGTAGAAAGTACAGTATTATTATAACTTTAACCAAATTGGTGTTTAAAGAAATTAATGGTCAAATATGTGTACCTTTTTTATTGGACTTAGGATCCAAAAAACATTCTGTGTGCTACTGACACAAACATCACACAAAACCACAACATGTTTATTAGCCTAAACTACATGTTAAGGTTAAGTTTTAGAATAAGCTCTTCATATTGTACAAAAACAGCCTGCTGGGAAATCAGTTGGAACAATGTTAAATCTATAGATCAATTTGGGGTAAATTGATACTATAACTATATTGAGTCAGCTGGTCCATAAGCATAGTATATCTCTCCATTTTTTTACATGCTGTAATATCTGACAGCAATGTATAATAGATTTCAGGGTATGATCCTTGTGAGTAATTTTTTCATTTTATCCCTAAGTATTACATATACTGGATAATGTTGTAAATGATAATTATTTTATTTTCCAATTTTTCATTGCTACTGTATTAAAATATAATTGATTTTTGTATATTGACCTAGTATTCACCAACCTTGCTAAACTTAATCATCAGAGTTTTTTGGTACATTCCTTAGGATGTTCTGAAGTATAAAATCATGTTTTCTGTTTATAAAAGCAGTTTTAATTCTTCCTATCTAATATTTTGGCCTTTTATTTGCTTTTCTTGCTTTAATGGACTAGTTTGGACCCCCAGTACAATCAATGTTGAATTGCTGAGGGTGGAATTCCTTACCTTGGTCCCATATATAGGCTTTCAGTCTTTTAACATCATGTTGCTAACATAGGTTTTCATAGTTTGTAAAGCAGTTTTTAATCATGCATGGATGTTGGATTTTCTTGCATCTAACTGAGATGATCATAGGATGTTTCTCTTTTACTGAGTTATGTTTATTCTGTGAATTACACTGATATTTGAATGTTAAACCAACTTTGCATTTCTGGGATAAACCCCACTTAGTCATAATGTATTATCATATTTATATATTGTTGAGTTTGATCTGCTAACATTTTGTTAAGGATTTTTGCACCTATGTTCATAAAGTCTATAGTTTTCTTGTAAAGTATTGTCTGGCTTAGATATCAAAGTAATACTAACCTGATAAAATGGTTGGGAAGTGTCTTCTCCTCTACTTCTATGAGTTCAACTTTTTTAGATCACGTATGAGTGAGATTATGTGGTATTTGTCTTTCTGTGCTTGACTTATTTCATGTAATGTAATACCCTCCAAGTTCATCCATGTTGTTACAAATGACAGAATTTCCTTCTCTTTGGGGGGTGCTACGGGCCTTGACCGCACCCCCATCCCACTTCCTCATCTTCGCATCCTATCCCCTTCCCCTTTCATCTCTCCCCTCCACCCCAACTGCTCCGCAACAAATCTTAGAATGTAAAATAATAATATTAATTAATTAATTAGATAGTTAATTTAAAAAAGAATTTCCCTCTTTTATGGCTGACCACTGTGTATATATATATATATATATATATATACTATATTTTCTTCATTAACCCATTGATGAATACATAGGTTGATTCCATGTCTTGGCTATTGTGAATAGTGCTGCAATGAACATGGGACTGCAGATATCTCTTTGACATACTGATTTCATTTCCTTTGGATAAATACCCAGAAGTAGGGTTGCTGGATACGATAGTTATATTTTTAATTTTGGGGGAAACCTCTATTCTGTTTTCCATAAATAACTGTACTAATTTACATTTCCAGCAACAGATTACGAGATTCGCTTTTCTCCACATCCTCATCAACACTTATCTTTTGTCTTTTTGATAATAGGCATTGCAACAAGTGTGAGCTTATATCACACTGTGGTTTTACCTTGTGGTTCTCTGATATTTACTTATGTTGAGAATTTTTTCATATGGCTGTTTACCATTTGTATGTCTTCTTTTCAGAAATGTCTATTCATATCCTTTTGCCTATTCTTAAGTACAGTTATTTGTTTTCTTGCAATTAAGTTCGAGTTTCTTGTATATTTGAATTTCTTGTAAGGGTCATTAACTCCTTCCCAGATGTATTGTTTGCAAATATTTTCTTCCATTCTATAAATTGTCTCTTCACTCTGTTGATTGTTTCCTTGGCTATACAGAAGCATTTTAGTTTGATGTAATCCCATATGCTTGTTTTTGCTTTTGCTGCCTGTGTTTATTTTGAAATTTTGTCAAGCAGTTCATACATCTCCATTCTTTAGGGTTGGTTGCTGGTGCTTTATTTTCTCTTTGGTGATGTCATGTTTCTTTGATGATGATTTGTGATCCAATGTATCCAGGCATTTGAAGAAGTAGGTACTTATTCCAGTGTTCACAGACTGGCTTTGTCTGGGAAAGCCCTTCAACAATCAGCTCATCTGGAGATTCTGGGCAAGCCATCTGCTGCGGTCCATGGGAAGGCTTGCCCGGGCCAGCAGGTGGGAAAGCCTGGAGCCTAGGTCCACTTTGGTGGACTTGTTGATTGGGTATGCTGGGGTGGGCCTGGATCTTGTATCCCCAAGTATAGGCTTGAAGCCTGGGGCCATTGAAGTTGGCCTAGTGGTGGTGCAGCCTGTAGATCAAGTCCACCATGCCAGACTGAAGCCTGGGGCTGCAGGGGTCCAACATGGCACAGGTATGGGTCTGGAGGCTCAGTCCACAGTTACAGGCTGGGAATCTGGTGCTGTGAGAGCCTGTCTGGTGTTAGATTTTACTGTGGCAGGCTCAGTATTGAGGTTCAAGGGGAGGTCCTATGCCCTCTTCCCTCTCTTTCTCCCAAGCAGATGGTATCTCTCTCTGTGCTGTGATGTCTGATGTCTGGGGAGTGGAAATGCAGGTCATGTAAAGCTGTTTCTTCTACCCTCTTCAATGTGTCTTTTCTTATTTTGATCTATATCCGTGTATTATGATCTCTAATCTGGTTTTCTTAGCTCTTGTGTAGGTATTTTTACACACAGTTAGTTGTTCAAATTGATGTTTCCGTGGGAGGACGATTACTGGAGAGTCCTATTCTGCCATCTTGCCCATACTAGATATTTTTCTACTTACCTATCTGTTTGCTTTCCTATTTACTCTTTTCTTGCTTTTTTTTTTATTTGTTAATTTTATAATTCCGTTTTATTTCTATTCTGGCTTATTAATTAAACCTTTTGAGTTTTTAAAAAATTTTAGTGGTTGCTCTAGTATTTACAATACACATTCTTAACTTATCACAGTCTATCTTCAAATAGTATTACACAACTTCACAAAAATTGTAAAAATCGTCCAACAGTGTTTCCCTCCATTACCTGTGTTATTGTTGTATACAGTTTACCTCTATGTACATTATAAAGCATTGTTACTGGTTTGTCCTAGACAGTCAATTATCCTTTAAGGTGTTTAGAAATAAGAAAAAACAGTCATTCCCATATACCTTCATTTTTAGCATATCAGCATTCTTCACTTCCTTGTGTAAATTCAATTTTCCATCTGGCATCATAATCCTTCTACCTAAAGAAATTCCTGTGACTTTTTTTTTTTTTTTTTTTGTAGTGCATATGTGCTGGAAATAAATTCAAGTTTTCTTTCCCTAAAAAATATTTGAAAGCTATTTCCACTGAGTAAAGAATTCTGGGTTGGCAGGTGTTTCTTTTCAGTACTTTTTTTTCTTTTGGGTTGTGTAGTTTCTGATGGATAGTCTGTTGTAATACTGTCTTTGCTTCTCTGTACATAACGTTTTATTTTTCTCTGGCTTCCTTCAATATTTTTTCTTTATCATTAATATTTAGTCAGGCTGACTGTGATGTACCTGGGGTGTGCTGAATGCTACATAAAACCTCTTTCATAAGAGCCTTAATCTCATTAGCAAGGGAGAGCCTTAATCTCATAGCTTAATCACCTCTTAAAAGCTCCATCACATTGAAAAGACCCAAATTTTAGAGGGAATGCATTAAAACCATAATGCTGAGGGATGGAGTTCCAATGTGGGGATGTCCTCCCTGTAAATTCACCAGAGTTCCTTTCTTATCATCAGAGACAGGAAGTTGAGGCTGAGGGACATCTGTACAAATAAACCTTGTTAAGCTAACCCATAAAGCTTGTATTAAATACATTTGTGTGCTTTCTCCTGTTGATTTGTTTTATGTCAACTTAAGTCTCTTTACCTCCTCTCCATCTTGTTTTCCTCAGCTCTGGCAGATGCCCACACTCTGCTTGTGTTCTTCCTCCCACAGCACCACTCAGAAAGTGCCTCTGAAAGAGGCAGAAACAATCCTTAGACTCTCCTCAGTGGTTTCCCGTTCCACAGGGGTCACAGTGTTGTAGTGCCTGCTGTCTAGTGCCTGAATATTGTTGTTCATATCTTTTGTCTAGTTCTAGTTGTTTATAGCAGGAGGGCAAGTCCAGCTTTAGCATGGCCAAAAGTTGAAGTCCCTACCTTATATATTTTAGGGGAAAAGGGGAATGAAAAGGTGAAGATCATGGGTAACAATTAGAATTAAAACCTTGGGAAAACAGAAAATTAAATATTTTACTTGAAACATTATGACAAATCAATCTCTCTCTCTCTCATATATATATATATAAATGAATTGGAATTGTCAAGTAATGAGAGATAAAATTAAAGGAAAATACTGGCTAGGATGGGAAACCATTTAGTGTCAGATTTAGACTTTACTACTCTTCTGCTGTAGAAAAGAGCCATTAAAGATTTAGTTAAAAAGTGAATGATCAGCCATTGGAATTCTAGGAAAGTTTAAATGACAATGGTGCATAATGTAGAGAGATTAGAGACGAGAAGACCAATTAGGATATTGTTACAATGAATCATCAGTTCAAAGAGAACTACAGTCAAAAACTGTGGGAAGAACAGGAAAACAAAGATGGGAAAATTTATTAATCAAGCTGTTAACATTTATGAATTCAGGGTGTGGAATTGGAGGAAGTTGGAACGGTATTAAACCTTTAACCACAACACTGGCTTGTTTACTTTTAATTTGTTCCATTGCTCATTGTGTATTAAAATATAATAATGTAAAATGTTGTAAAGAAAAATTAAATATTTACATTCCCAAGATTCATATGCAATTGTAAAATAACTTGAGCATTTTCATTCTTGTTTCCATAGAAAAGAAAGGCTTGGGTAAATATTGACAAAATAAAACTATTCTTTTCTCTAAAGAAAGAAACTATTTAAAACTATCTAAAACTATTCTGTCTCTAAAGCCTTGATAAGTCTTCCATGGACTCTGTATAAGATGCATATTACACACAGAGATATAAAATGTTAGTTTCTTACTGGGCTATAAAGAGGGTGGAACCTAAGATTATAAAACAGATGGTAATTCAAAGAAGCTGAACAGTTTAAAAATCTAAAAATAAATGAGAGTTATTTGATACATTCTTCACTTTCATTTATCATCACGTTATAGAGTTTAAAGTACTCTGGTTTATAGACTTAAGAGATTAAAATGACAATTTTCTGGATTAACCTGAATAGTCATGGATTTTTGCCATTCCCTCCAAGTGGTTTGTCATCTTGGCTTCTATAGTGCATTGTGTTTTTAGGTTCTCTTTTAGTACCTTCATCCCCCACTGTGTTCACGGAATGCTGGTAGGTAGGCACATATCGTCTCTTCCTTGGGAAATGCAAAAGAGGAAGGACCTAAACATTCTGATATTGTGGATTCTCCAAGTAAATCTCCTGGCCACCAAATCACTCTACAATGCATCCAGTAGTGAATAAACACCATTCATGTGCTCAGAACTTCTAAAGGAGTCTTAGGTGAACACCCAACAATATGAAAGTTAGAGAACAATTGAATAGCAGAAGGAAAATAAAATGAAAGTAACAGTGACTACATATGAATAGAAAATGTTTTAAAATTCTCCGTAAATGAGTATAAATAATTTTATATATGTAAGTATATTATGTGGGCATATATATTATCTATATACTGTATGTATATGTGTACTCAGAGAGATGAGAAGATGTGTATTTATGAAAAGAAAAGGTTATTCAGAATACTGAAAAAAATGAGCTCTTCATAATGAAAAGTATGATAGCATATATTAAAAATTCAATAGAAATGTTGGAAGATAAAATTCAGGAAACCTTCCAAAAAGTAGAGCAAAACACAAAGATATGGGAAAAGGAGAAGTAGGAAAAAAACAGAAAATGAAGACTAGTAAATCGAAGCATTCAATATCTGAGTAGCAGGAGTTGCAAAATGAAAGCATAGAAAAAGCAGGGTGAGCAGGCAAGGAGGGAAGATCAAAAATAAAACAATTTTAAGTAAATTTTCTAGAATGGAAGGAAGTTAATTTTCTTTTTTTAAAACCCAAATGGTTAAAAATAGACCCACTCAAAGCAGATTATTATAAAACTTCAAGTGTTCCCCAGATGCAGAGCAAGTCAAAGACTTCGGGAGAGATTTCTGCACAAGACAAGTTGATAGGGTACATGATGCTTCTGAATGCCTTGAGCGGAGAATTAGACAACTGATGATGATTTGGGAATTGAATTAGTTATAAGTATAAAGAAAAACGGAGCTAAAATTTTTAAAGTCTATCTTTAATCCTAAAACAAAATTGTTCAGGTAACGAGAAAAAAATCATTACAAACTACATGGCTCATCTGTAAATAGCATTTACATTGTTATAATATAAATTATTCATATTGAGAAATGGAGAAATGGGATCATTTTTTAGTGGTAACTGCCTCAATTCCGCTCCTTACAAAATAGGAAATCAATAGAAATGCCCACCGAAAAACCAAATTATCGATATATGCATACTACTTAGAGATATGGAGAGAAAAATCAAAATAATAAGTCTCAAAAGTTTAAAGCAGTGGCTTCAAGAGAGGAGTAAATGTGTAGGAAGAAGGGAAAAGAAAATACTGTTAGTTTTCATAAGGAGCTTTGCAGAAAAAAAATTGCACATGTATATGTGCATTAGTCCATTTTGTGTTGCTATAACAGAATTATCTGAGACTGGATAATTTATAAAGAACAGAGGTTTATTTGGCTTACAATTCTGGGACAGCTGCATCTGGCATGGGCCTCAGGCTGCTTCTACTCATGGTGGAAAGTGGCAAGCAGCCAGCCGGTACAAGCAGATCACATGGCGAGGAAGGAAGCAAGAGAGAGGGGAGGTGCCACCGTCTTTTTAAACAACCAGCTCTCGCAGGAACTAATAGATCAAGAACTCTTTCATTAATCCCCCATCCCCCAGGGAGAGCATTAATCCATTCATGAGGGATCTGCCCCCATGATTCAATCAGTTTCCAACAATGCCACACTGGGGATCAAACTTGCACATGAGTTTTGGAGGGGACAACACATCCAAACACTATCAATATGCATGTATAATTTTGATAAAAGTGAAAACTGGAAAAAACAAAAAACTGGAAAGATGAAGAAGAAAAATAAGAGCTGGTTACATTCTAGGTTTCATAAAATACCAAATGAATGAAAATTTTAAAACAATGTTTATAGCATTGTGCAAATCAGTATACTCGTTTGTGGCTGACTATCGTACAAGGATTTGAAAGGTACTACATTTCAAACACCTTGGAAGAGCTCTGAAAAGCTTATACTTGAAGGCAAATGGAGGTTGTATAAAGCAGTGCAGATCAGGGCAATATCAAATCTCTGGTGCGAAAGCTCAATGGGCCTATTAGTCATCTCTCTTGGCTTCTCCATCATCAACTGTTCTGGATCTTTTCCTTTCTTTTCAAGTCTCTTAAACATATTCACTCCAGTGCTTTCTATTTCAGCAAATTACAACCATTAAAAAGACACCAATTCAGAAAAAGAAAGAATAAAAAATGAAAGAATGAAAAAAAAAAAAAAAGACCAATTCAATTTGTGTAAACATGTATGTTTACTTGAGGGTCTGCTTCTGGGACCACTGCTGGAACCAAGAACTTGTATCAAGTTAGGAAAAGAGAAATTGTGTCCCGTTAGGAAAAGAGAAAATTCTGTCTTTCAAACAAAGTGGATTATACAGGAAATTGGTTATAGACATGTTGGAAGGCTAAAATATTACAAAGGGCATTTTGAAATCACCCAGAACATTAAGAATAGTACTCCCCCTGAAGGCTGGGAGAACAAGAGAACAGATGGTGGGGTTTCCAGAGCTCAGGCCTCAGAGGAAGGGCCCTGTGGAGCTGGGGCGTGGACCTCTAAAAAAACCCTAGAGTGGATACTCAGAAAGCACAGCTTGTACTTAAAGGGACAAGAGCCAGCCCAGCTGCTACTGATCCTTCTGAGCGGTGAGGTAAGGCTCTCACGCTGGGAGGGCCTCGGGTGGCTGGAGGATGGAGCCAACTGTGTGACATGGAGTGACCCTAATAGGAACCAGAAAGGAAGTCCCCTCTCCCCTCTTCTAGTGCCTGTCACTGGCAGAGCTGTTAGTGAAGCCAGGTGGCAAGGAAGTGTGAGAAATTAAATTCTGAGAGTCATAGCTCCAGCAGCATAGAGCAGACTATAAAAGGGTAAACTGTGTGAGACTGTAGGTAAACAAACAGCATAGCACTGACATTTATTTACTTTAGTACTAACACACACCCATCCCTCCTCCCCTCTAATTGCCACATATAGGGCATTTCCATTTTAGAAAGTTAAACTCCTCCACCTGGCCCTTCCTAGCACAGGGGCCTCATTTCCTCTGGCACGCCCTTCTCCAGCCCCATCAGGGGCTTCATCCTCACTCGATCTCTCCCGACTGCCACAGCTTCTGCACAGACCACTAACTGCTGTGAGAGAAACTCCCACTTAATCCAGTTTTTCCTCCAGCTGCTCTCCTGTTTCTTTCCTTCCTTCCCTTCACTGACAAACTTATTAAAGAATGATTTGCTCCCCTTTCTCGCCTCTCCGGTTACTGGGCATTCTGGCTGCAGGCCCACCATGGCTCCACGGTCATGAATGATCTCCGGGACCCTCTTGACTTCCTGCAGCAGAGTTCTCTTCTCTTCATGACTCTGTGTTCTGTAATTTTCCATGTAGTTTTCCGATTGTTGTTCATGTCTGCACTTTTTACTGCCAATTTTCCTGAAACCTGCTCTTCTAAAATTTTTCAAGAAATTAGTTCCTATTGAGAGTTAAAAATCACCACCTTTTTAAAAAATAGGTCTCAAATCCACATACTGAGTCATTTTATATGGACATTCTCACGTTTCCCCGCATCCAACTGGACATTCCACTCAGAATATTTCAAAGTTACCTAAAATTTAACATGTTCAAATCTACCTCCT
The DNA here is from genome assembly GCF_027409185.1 of Cynocephalus volans. Classification (NCBI taxonomy): domain Eukaryota; kingdom Metazoa; phylum Chordata; class Mammalia; order Dermoptera; family Cynocephalidae; genus Cynocephalus; species Cynocephalus volans. The sequence continues at coordinate 86,415,097 of NC_084468.1, read as the reverse complement.
CTGTTAGTCAATAAAATGACTTTTCTCCCACTCATTCAGGCTACAATGTTTGGAGTTGTTTTGGAACTATCACAGGTACTTTAATTTTTCCTTAAAATTTTATCTCTTCTTCTGTACTTCTTAACTATCTCCTCTAAGACCTGAGACAAGAGCCCTAAAAAGCCAAGAGTGCAGAATTGGGAGGTGAACTGAGTTCTAACTCTCATTCTACCACACATGGCTAGAGGACTTGGTTCTGGCCCTTAGTTTCCTCACCTATACAAAGAAATAATTACAGTATCTACCTCATAGAGTTGATTTGAGGATTAAATGAGTTAGTAAATGCAAAGCACTTAGAACATTGCCTGGCACACACCAAGTGCCACATAATTGCTAACTGTTGTTGTTGTTGTTGTTGTTGTTGTTGTTGTTGTTGTTAATATTATTATTATCATTATTATTATTATTGCTTAGTTAGGAACTTGAACTCTGGATAAAACCTCTTAGAATCTTTCTCAGACAATTTGCCTAATCTCTTACCTTCAGTTTCTTCATAAAATGTGACTTATGATACACCTTCCTAATAAGAATTAAGTTAAAAGATATAAGCACTTAATAAAGTAATCACTCAATAAATTTTGGCTATTATTAGTGATATAATGTGATGATCAATTAAAATAATACTATCCTATGGAAATCACCATAGATTCTTTATCCTTAAACAATTATTTTTAATTTAAAGTTTGCATCCCTCCATAGTATGTATTTTTATATTGTTGAAATTATGAGATTCATACCATGTAGCATTATTTTAAAATCATTATATAATATTTTTCTTTCTGCATTATCTTAAAAATGACCATTTGCATAGCATTTCATTATACAGATCTACAATATTACACTAAAACATTTAATGAGCATTTTGTTTAATTTTTATTTTTTGTATTAACATTTACTCGTACATATTTATGAGCTACAGTGTGTTTTTTCAATACATGCATATACTGCACAATAGTTCTCTTAGGGTAGATAGCATAGTTTTGTTCTTGTTAGTCTATCACTTCTCCTTCCTGCCACCACCCTACTCCCAACCTTCCTGGCCTCTGGTCTCTGGTAAGCATGTTCTACTTTCTATGTCTATGAGAACCACTTCTTTTCTTTTTTCTCTTTTTTTTTAGATTTCACATATGAATGATATCATGTGGTGTTGGTTTCTCTGAGGCTGTTTGAGTGTGATCTAACAGTATAATGCTTACCAAACTGAGAAGATATCCTGAGACCAAAGAATGAAACAGATAACTCCGTATGGTTTACAAGGAGTTTATTATCATTATTATTGTCGTTTTGATGGGAGGTTACTTCCAGGGAATGGATTAGGCAGACTATCTATCCTGATGCTGTACAGCTGCTTTCTCTACAACCTTGGGGGAAAGGCGTTGAAGCTTATAAGGGACTCAGGGACACACGTGGAGCTATGCCAAAGAGAGAAAGACTGTAGAAGTGAAAGATCCCCGGGCGCCTTGCAACCTCCTGCTGCTTATCTTTGGAGCATTCTCTTACTTTTCCTTCTTCCGTTGCTAAGCAACCTGTGCAGGGAAAAGATTGTAAGTATTAAAGCCAGAGCTCCAAAGGCCACAAGGATGGAGTAAGTTCTCACCAGCATTCTTACACTAACTTACTTTACTTAACGTGATGGTTTCCAGATCCATCCACGTTGCTGCAAGTGATAGGATTTAATTTTTTTAATAGCTGAATAGTATTCCATTATGTATATTTACCACAGTTTTGTTTTGTTTTGTTGTTTTTTTTGTTTTTGGTTTTGGTTTTTTTGTCTTTTTCGTGACTGGCACTCAGCCAGTGAGTGCACTGGCCATTCCCATATAGGATCCAAACCCGAGGCGGGAGCGTTGCCGGGCTCCCAGCGCCGCACTCTCCCGAGTGCCACGGGCTCGGCCCTGTTCTGTTTTTTATCCATTCATTCCTTGATGGGCATTTAGGTTGATTCCATCTCTTTGTTCCCATGAACAGTGTTGCAATGGACATGGGAGTGCAGGTGTCTTTTTGATATATTGATTTCATTTCCTTTGGGTACATACCCAATGGTGGGATAGCTGGGTTATAAGGTAGGTCTATTATTAGTTCTCTGAGAAAACTCCATACTGTTTTCTACAATGGCTACACAAATATATATTCCCACCAACAATTTAGGAGGGTTCCATCTTCTCTTTCACTTGCCAGCATTTGTTCTTACCTGTCTTGTTAATAATAGCCATTATAGCTGGAGTGAAATGATAGCTCATTGTGGTTTTGATTTGCATTTTCTTGATAATTAGTAATTATGAGCATTTTTTCATGTGCCTGAGGCCATTTGGATTTTTTCTTTTCAGAAATATCTGTTTAGATCCTTTGCCCATTTTTTAATTGGGTTACTTGGCTTTTTGCTATTGTATTGTTTGAGTTCCTTATGTATTCTGGCTGTTAGCCTGTTATCTGACATGTAGCTTGCAAGCAATTTCTCCCATTCTGTAGCTTGTGCCTTCACTTTGTTGATTGTATCTCCTGCTGTGTAGAAGCTATTTAGTTTGATGTAGACCTATTTGTGTATTTTTGCTTTAGTTGCCTGTACCTTTGTGGTCTTGCTCAAAAAGCACTGCCCACTCCCATTTCGTGTAGCATTTCCCCTATATTTTCTTCTAGTAGTTTCACAGTTTCAGGTCTTAAATTTAAGTCTTTAATCCATTTTGAGTTTATTTTTGCATATGAGGAGAGATAGATGTCTAGTTTTAATCTTCTGCATGTGGATATCCAATTTTTCTTATTGAAGAGGCTATTCCTTCCCCACTGTATATTCTTGGTACCTTTGACAAAAATCAACTGGCTGTGAGTGCATGGGTTTATTTCTGGGTTCTCTATTCTGTTCCATTGGTCTATGTGTCTGTTTTTATGCCAGTAACATGCTATTTTTGTTACTATAGCTTTATAGAATATTTTGAAGTCAGGAAGTGTGATGCCTCCAAATTTGTTCTTTCTGTTCAAGATTGCTTTAGCCATATGGGGTCTTTTGTGATTCCATACTAGTTTTAAGATATTTTTTCCTATTTCTATGAAGAATGTTATTGGTATTTTGATAGGGATTAATTGAATGTGTAGATTGCTTTGGGTAATATGGACAGTTTGATAATGTTAAGTCTTCTGATCCAAGAACATGGGATATCTTTCCATTTATTTGTTTCCTCTTCAGTGCTTTTCCACCAATGTTTTATAGTTTTGATTGTAGAGGTCTTTCACATCTTTGGTTCAATTTGCTCCTAGATATTTCATTTTATTGCTAGCTATTGTAAATGGGATTATTCTCTTGATTTCTTCTTCAAGCTCTTTCACTATTGACATATAGGAAGGCTATTAATTTTTTTGTGTTGGGCTTTTATCCTGCCAGCATACTGAATTCATTCATTAGTCCTAGCAATTTTTTGATGGAGTTTTTAGGATTTTCTATGTATAGTATCACATCATCTGCAAATAGGGATAGTTTGACTCTCTCCTTTCCAATTTGAATGCCCTTTATTGCTTTCTCTTGTGTTATTGTGCTGGCTAGAAATTCCAGTACTATGTTGAATAAGAGTGGGGAAAGTGGGTATCTTTATCTTGTTCCATATCTTAGAAGAGAAGCTTCCAATTTTTGTCCATTAGGTATGATATTAGCTGTGAGTTTAAAGTATATAGCCTTTCTTGTATTGAGGTACATTCTTTCTCTAATTTGTTAAGTGTTTTTATCATGAAGGGGTATTGGATTTTATCAATTGCTTTTTCAGAGTCTGTTGAAATCATCTTTTGTGGGTTTTTTTCTTCATTCTGTTGATGTGATGTATCGCATTTGTTGATTTGCTTATTCTGAGCCATCCTTTCATCCCTGAGATGAATCCTACGTTGTCATGGTGAGTGATTTTTTAATGTGTTGTTGGATTTGGTTTGCTAGTATTTTGTTCAGGACTTTTGAATGTGTGCTCATCAGGAATATTGACCTGTAGTTTTCTTTTTGTGTTGTGTCTTTTTCCAGATTGCTGTCAAGATAATGCTGGCCCCATTGAACTAGTTTGGAAGTATTTCTTCCTCTTCAAGTTTTTGAAGAGTTTAAGAAGAATTGGTATCAATTCTCCTTTAAATGTTTGGTAGAATTCAGCAGTGCAGCCATCTGCTCCTGGGGTTTCCTTTTTTGGGAGACTTTTTGTTACTGCTTCAATCTAATTAATCACTATTGGTCTGTTTCAGTTTCCTAGTTCTTCATAATTCAACCTTGGTAAGTTGTATGTGTCCAGGAATTTATCCATTTCTTTTAGGTTTCCAGTTTGTTAACATACAGTTGTTTGTCATAGTCTCTTATGATCATTTGTACCTGTGGTATCAGTTGTACTGTCTCCTTTTTCACTTGTAATTTTATTTATTTGAGTCTTCTGTCTTTTCATTATTAGTCTAGCTAAAGGTTTATTGATTGTGTTTATCTTTTCAAAAAACTCTGTTTCATTGATCTTTTGTAGTTTTTTAAATCTCTAGTTCATTTACTTCTGCTCTGATCTTTGTTATTTATTTCCTTTTACTGCTTTTGGATATGGTTTGCTCTTGTTTTCCTAGTTCCTGGAAGTATAATATTAGGTTGTTCATCTAGAATATTTCTTCTTTTTTGATATAGGCATTTATTGCTGTAAACTTTCCTCTTAGAGCTGCTTTTGCTGTATCCTATAGGTTCTGTTATGTTGTGTTTTCATTTTCATTTGTCTGTAGGAATTTTTTAATTTTCTTTTTGATTTCTTCTTTGAGCCATTCATTGTTTAGGATCATGTTGTCTAATTTCCATGTATTTGTATGGTTTCTAGTGATCCTTTTGTTATTGATTTCTAGTTTTATTTTGTTTTGGTCAGAAAAGATAATTGATATAATTTCAATTTTTTTAATTTGTTGAGACCTCTTTTGTGACTTAACATATTATCTATTCTAGAAAATGTTCCATGTGCTGCTGAGAAAATTCTGTACTCTGCAGCTGTTGGATGAAATGTTCTATAAATGTTCATTAGATCCAGCAAGCCTATAGTAGATTAATTCCGATGTTTCCTGGTTAATTTTTTGTCTGGATGATATGCCCTTTGCCAAAAGTGGGATGCTAAAGTCCACATCTATTATTGTGTTGTAGTCTATTTCTCCCATTAGGTCTGATAGTAATTGCTTTATATAACTGAGTTCTCTGGTGTTTGGTGCATATATATTTAGAATCATATCCTCTTGTTGAATTGATCTCTTTATCATTATATAATGACCTTCCTTATAAATTTTTTTTACTTTCCTTGGCTTATAGTCTATTTTATCTGGTGTAAGAATAGCTGCCCCTGCTCTTTTTTGTTTTTAATTTGCATGAAATAACTTTTTCCATCCCTTCACTTTTAGTCAATATGTGTCATTATAGGTGAAGTGGGTTTCTCATAGGCAGCATATTGTTGATTCTTGTTTTATAATACATTCAGAAACTCTGTGTCTAATTGGGTAATATAATCCATTTACATTTAGAGTTATTATTGATATATAGGGACTTTCATAGATCCTTTTTTCCAGTCTTACTCTCTTCCTTTGCAGTTGAGTAGCTTTCTCTAGCAGTACAATTTGATTTCTCGCTTTTTGTATTTAGTATGTCTTTTATTTGTGTTTTGTTGTTATTGTTGCTGTTGTTGTTCTTGTTGTTGTTTTGGTTACCATGAGGCTTAAAAAAACATGGTATAGTAACAAAAAAATATTTTAAACTAATAACAATTTAATGTTGATGTATAAGGAAAAAAACCCAAAGCCAACTCTATGCTTTGGCATCCTTCTCCCCACCCCAACCACTTTCTGACCTTTTATCATTTTTAGTTACATCTTTTAGTATTGACTATCTCTTATACAGTTATTGTATTTGTTATGTCTTGTATTGTATTTGTATTGGTCTTGTTATTGTATTTGTATTGGTCTTGTTAGGTTGTTCCTTTAGCCTTCATACTAAGGATATAAGTGGTTTATTCACCACTCTTAAAACATTATTCTGTGATTGTGTACTTACTTTCCTTGTAAGTTCTATGGTTCTGTACCTTCAAATGCTTTTTTGATAGTCTTTAGAATCATCTTCTTTCAGACTGAAGAACTCCCTTTAGCATTTCTTATACTGCAGATCTAGTATTGATGAATTCCCTTAGCTTTTATCTGTCTGAAAAAGACTTTATTTCTCCTTCATATTTGAAGGTTAGTTTTGCTGGGTACAGAATTCTTGGCTGACAATATTTTTCCTTCAGCACTTTGAATATATCCTCCCACTTTCTCTGACCTGTAGGATTTCTACTGAGAAATCCTCTGAGGGACATATTGGGGTTCCATTGAATGTTATGTGTTTCTTTTCTTTTGCTGCTTTTGGTATTCTTTCTTTGTCTTTGGTATTTGATAATTTGATTATGTGCATCTTGGGGTGTTCCTCTGTAGATTGAATTTGATTGGTGACCTCTGAGCTTCCTGTATCTGGATGCTATCATCTTTCTGTGTACGTGGAAAATTTTCAGCCATTATGCTGTGGATTGAATTGTGTCTCCCAAAGTCCACATACTAGAAACTTAACCCTCACTGGGACAGTGTTAAGAAGATGGGAAATACTGTTGTGGTAACTGAAAAATGGAGCCTGGAAGAGATGATTAAGAGTGTGAGGACCATACCCTCATAAAAGTTTTAATCCATTGATGGTTTAATGGTGATAATGGGCATGTTTCTGAGGGCTTTAAGAGAAGAGACAGAGAGAGGGTTATCTCTCTCTCTCTCCACTTCTGCCATTTTTCCATGTGATACTTTGTGTTGCTGTAGAGTTGCCACTAAGAAAAGGCCCTCACTAGATGTATTCCTTGGACTTTGGACTTCCCAACCTCTGAAATTGTAAGCAATAAATATTGTTTCTTTACAAACTACCCAGATTTCAGGTATTTCTTTTATAAGCAACAGAGATAGACTAATACACATTATTTCCTTAAATGTGCATTCTAGATTTCTTCATTTTTTGTCTCCTTTTGGTTATACCAATAATGTGGAGGTTATTTCACTTAAAGGAGTCCCATGATTGTTTTATTTCTGTTTCATTTTTTTCTTATTTTTTTTCTTTCTGCTCCTCTGTTTGGATAATATCATATGCTCAGTCTTCAAGCTTACTGATTCTTTACTCTGCTTGATCAATTCTGCTAATGGAGCTTTCTATCAAGTTTTTCAGTTCAAATAATATATTCTTTATTTCTGAAATTTCTATTTTTTTTAATTTATTCTATTCCTGTGTTAAGTTTCTTTTTCTGCTCCTGAATTATTTTCTAGATACCATTTAATTTTCTATCTGTATTTTCTTGTGACTCCCTGAACATCCTTAAGATGTTATTCTGAATTCTCTGTCAAATATTTTATAAATCTGCTGTTCTTCTGGTCCATTTCTTGGTGATTTGTTTATTTCCTTTGTTGGTTTCATATGTCTCTGCTCTTTCTCAATTTGTGTTTTTACATTGATGCCTGGACATTTGAGGAGACTGCTACCTCTTCTAGGTTTTACAGGTGTTCTTTGGTGGTGTTAGCCCTTTGCTGGTTTATATCAGAGTTTTGTCTATGGCCTGTGGGGGGTTTTGTCTATTCTTTCATGAATTATTAACCATGACCACCACTTAAACTCTGCACTGGAAGTAATTTGCTTTCCTGTGTTTAATTCCCAAATTGGAGGAACTTCCTGTGAGTACTGGAAAATGAGCTCTGTGCTTGAGCCAAAATGTTGTTTTGCTGCTTATTCTCAAACTGGAGAAGGTTTTTTGTACCAGATTTTAATTGCAGGCCTTTTAGACACTTCCAGGACTTGTGAGGTCACCACAGACACGAATGGACTGTGTGTAAATTTCCACCTAGGACTCAGTCTTTCTTGCAGACTGCAACCCCTGCAATGCTATTGCCCTGACTGGTCTGCACAGTGTGATTAGAAGGCAGATCATCTGCCTATGCTGCACTCAATGCTCCCTTGACAGGTCAGCCTCACCCTTCCCACACTTCAAATATTTCCCACAGGGCAAGCTAGACGTGGGTCCCCAGCAGACTCACTGACCTTTGGGTGATTCCTTCCTCCAGTCAGCTGTGGCCCTTCACTTCTATGTGGGTCCAGGGGAAGATTGCCAGTGGGTTTTGCTGGACTGGGAGATGGTATGGTGCACTTCAAAACACCCTTCTTTCTTGCGAATTCCAAGTAACTTCATGCAAAGTGTGCTTCTGCAGCTTTGCCAACCTCTGGTTGCCACTTCATGTGCTGGGAGCCACTCTCCCCCCCCACCCCACCCCGCATACCACACTGGTCCAGAAGTGGCCAGGGTTTGGAATGTTAAACATAGTTCCTCCTTTTTCTCACCATGACCTCTCACACCTTCCTGAATTCTGCAGGTCTTTCATCTACTTCCCCCAAGCTTCAGTGATCCCAGGATGACAGTTTTTGCTTTTTAAAAGTTGTAAATTGATCAGTTGCAGGGGGGAGACACTGGGAGTTGTCTATTCTTCTATCTTGATGATGTCAGTTTCTTTGCTGAGCATTTAGATTTTTCTGATTTGGCATTCAGAGGAAATTGCCAAGAGCATCTGTATAGCATCGCCTTCGGTTTCTCTGAGATTATTCCCCAAGACCTTTCACAGGGAGCTCTATGAACAAACATTTTCAATATTCTATATTTGCCCTTTATGTCAGAATCAGTGTCAAGGATGGAAAAATATTTTCTAACTGAGAAAAAGGTGATAACTTTAACTCTCTCACCAACTTTGGCTTCATTGTCAAAGTGAAATGTTTGATTTATGGTGTTGGATTTAGGTAGATTAAACACATTTCCATAGCTGCTTAAATTTTTTACTCATTATCCTGCCTCAACACCAAAATATTTGAAAGCTGTTTGACTCTTCATGCACCCACCAGAACAGTTATATATTTTTCCTTTCCAATTTTTTCAAAATAAATATTAACCACATTGCTTTGCCAAGTCACTTGGCCCATAAAAGGAAGAATTTGGATGGTATGATTCTGAGATCCTTGCCAGTTACAGTGTTTTTTCTTAGGCCTCACAAAATATAGAGGCTACCTTTGTGGGGAGATAGCTGAATGTCTTAAACTCTGTCCTGTCCTGCTCCTTTCCCACAGAGTAGTGAAAAGAATATGGGCTTCAGAATCAGAGGAATGTGTCTTAGGATCCTGCTGCTGCCACTTACCGGCTTTGAGACACCTCTGAAGATAGTTAGGCTTTCTACACCTGTGTAATTAAAGGTGGTAACAGACAAACAAAAATGTTGTTCCCTTGACAATTCTGAAAAACATAGTTTACGTTTATGAATATATGTTGACAGACTACATATAATTAAGTAATTAAATGCACTATGACTCTCAAGTGTCACTACAAGTCTTGATATTTATTAAAAACCAAACTCGTATTCTCTTTCTCATACTTGTGGCATTGAACAAAAAACAACTAAAATGCCCAAATGAGAATTTTTTTTATCTATTTGTCAAAATAATCATTATTTAATCTACAATGTAGAAGTCTGCTCTCTACCAAGCTTCCTTGAGTTTTTCAACCAAAATATCCTTCTGTGACACAGCACTGCCCAGATATGCTGACTTGCTTGCTTGTATGCCCTTTCCCCCCAATATACATGTGAGCTTCCTCTCATGTATAGTGATTGTAGTGAGTATTTGGTGAAGATTGTCCTACCTACAAGGATCTGGGATAGGTGCTTTAAATGGATTATTTTATTTATTCACAAAACAGTGGTTTGAAGTGGTATGATTTTTCATCCTCATCTTACAGATGAGGAAACTAAGGCAAAGAACAGTTAAATAATAAGTCCAAGCTCATGCAACTAGCAAGGAATAGGGTCTGCCTGATCCCACAAGCATGTCCTAACCACTGCCCAACACTGCCTCTTGACATGGGTAGAAGCCATCTCTTATTCATCACTGCCTCCCCCTTGGACCCAGCTCAGTGCCTGGCCAGGGAGGTGGTCAGTCACTACTGGTTGATATTGTGTGGAGCAGAAATGCCCAGGACATCTGCTGTGACTGGTTGGGTGTCTGATTCTGCACTAGTGAAGGAAGTGCCGGATCAAACTCGCTCCTCTGGCTCCACTACCTGTGTCCTACTCATTGGTCCTGCTTCCTTCTCCTTCCTAACTGCACCTTGTGGATTCAAAGTTGGAGCTTAGAACAGATGAAAGGAAAACAGTACTCTGAATGACCTATGTAAGATGCAGAGAAGAAAAACATGAAATCTGAAAGAGAGAGGGGAAGAGAGATTAAAATTTATGTGTAGGGAAATATTTAACCTAATGAAAACAAAATGTTATTCAAAATTGACATATTACAAAGTCAAGGTTGAATGCTGGTTCAGTGCCCTTTTCTTCCTGATGTGACTTGGTCTGAGAATAGCTGATGGGTGCAGATTAAAGATCCAGATCACATGTTGAATTGGGTATTACACAAGCAAACAAAATATCTGTGCAATATATATTCATGCTCTGAAGCAAGGAGGAAGTCCACAAGGATTCACCAGTCTCCTGATCTCAACAGAACACAGAAACAACATGAGCACAGCAGGAAAAGTAAGCAAAAAAGATTTTACTGTTGGAAATATATTTTTATTAATAGAATTAATAAAGGGATACAGTATTTAATAAATAATTTAAAATTCATATCTGAATTAGAAATAAGATACACTAAAATACAATATGCAATCTGTGCTACAATACACAAAGTATACTGAGCAACAATGAAAATATGCTATTTCTAAACATCTTTCACAAGAATGTATAGAACCTGTACCTATTGAAGTCTTTATTTCTTACATTAAATAAAATTTTAGTAGTTAAAGTCAGTGTATATTCCAAGGTAATGTTGACTATATGTAAATCTAAAGTTAGAACTCTCTAAACAGAAATTATCTTTATATTAAGAATAATATAAATATGCCATTTAAGTGTTCATAATTTAAATGTGCTATTCTTTGTAATCATATTCTTTTTATAGACTAGCTGGTTAGCTTACTTGTTTACAACATGGTGCTGATAAAACCTAGGTCCAGGGTTAAGATCCCTACACCACCCAGCCACCAAAAACGAAAACAAAAACATAATATTTTTATGGACACAGAAAAGTTAACTCTGACAAAAGTGTTAGGAGAAGAATTTGATTCAGAGGAATTTGGAATATCCTTTTAACCTTACTATAAAATCTTTTACAAAAGACATATTGATCTCAAACCATTATAATCATCAAAGTTAAACAAGACATCAACATGCACATTCTGATTAAAAGGAGCCCGTTATGCACAATTCAGGCAATCTTCACAGAAATCCTCCTGAACAACTGAACAGTATCTTCTCCATACAAAATTCACCATGATTTTATAGAAAATTAGTGCTAATACAATTTAAATCACTTATTAGCACTAGGACCACAGATAATTACTTCTAAACATTCCATAAAGTTATACTTATTCTTCAATGTGTTTACAGGTACAGAGAAACGGGTGCAACCTTTCAATATAACCAATTCTTGTTTTTTAATTGCTTAATTATCAAAGCCTATACAACTGTTTCCAGTACATTTGTTGGTTAGGAGTGGATCATGCAGTAAAATAACTCACTATGAAAGTTCAGTCTGAGGTTCGGACGTTTCTATGCATACCGTGTGGCAAAACAGGCTCCTATCAACAAGATTGACTGGAAATCGGGAGTCTGTGATTGTGTCCTCATTCTAACTCACTTTATTTTTATTCATTACTGATTAGTATCTACAATGTCATATTCTCCCAATGAGAAATAGTTAGAGAAAGGAAAAACTAAATCTCCCAAAATTCAGCTTGAAAGAAACAATGAGTTCATAGAGCAGAAGTGTGAGCCAAGTGTAGTAATGACAATGGTAAGTGCTGAGAGAGGCGGTCAGTGCTCCCCACTCTGGTGCAACGTCAATGACTTAGCTTCAGATAACGCTTCATGTACGTTTACCCTTCCTGCATTTTATTGTCCTCAAGTGCTAAATGACGAGAGCTTCATGAGGTGGTTCTGAGAACTTCATAAATTAAAATCATAAAGAACATAGACTAGTGCCTGGTACATAGAAATAAGTCAATAAATGATAGTAACTGCTATCAATATTGTTCTGATTGTTTTCTTTGACATTTTCATAACTTTCCCCACCGTGGGGTGGGGAAAATGTAAGGATAGATTCATCTTAATTCTCCAGACAGCCAGCTTTGTGACTTTGGCGAAATTATTCAATCACTGAGTCAATTGAGCCTCAATCCTTTTATGTAAAATGAGGTCAACAATTCAGTAACACTGTCCCGGTAGCGTCCTTGTGAGGTTTAAAGATAAAATGTGTAACTCACCCAAAACAGACCACGACATGCCTGCCAATCATAGGCACCCGATACTCAGGACCTACCCACTACTCGAGTCAGTATATTACTTCCAAGAGCTCTCATATTTTATCATGGACCATGGCGAACACCCTGTAATGTGGAAAAAATCGACAAAGATATTGAATTGAAAATGAACTGGACAAGAATAAATTTCAATTGAATTTTAAATCATATGTGCAATTATGTCAATTCTCACTGGAAAAAAGCTCTCTTAATGTACATGCTTTACAACACAGAAGACAGATTTAATGGTACATTCCCAAGCCCTGAAAATAGAAGTTCAACGTTTCTCTTTAAGAACGTCTATGAGTACGCTGTGTTAGCAAGAAATTCAAACACGGTCTCCAGTTTTGAAATATATGTGTGTGGGTGAGTGTGTGTTCATGTGCACGCACACACACACACACACACACACACACACACACACACACACCCATGAGCTTTAACCTCTGCAATTCTTGGCTCAAATCTAATCTGGAAGGAGTCTCCATACGTAAATTAGGTAACAAAACAGGCTGCCAAAGCTAAGTTTCACATGAGGGGTGCAAACGAATAGCACACAGAAGTGGTGAACAGAGCAGATCAAAGGAGGAGAATAGGCAGAGAAAGAGAAGCCACCCTAGGCAGGAAGGCAAGGACGTAACCGTTAGATCCTTTGGCTTCAGCAGAACATTGAGCAAAGGAGCAACGGACTTTCTGTGAACAGACACTGACTCTGTCCTCGAATCATGGTGACTTACAATTTCACTTACAAGCTAACAATAATGGATAACCAACTGATTTTAGGACAGCATTAGGAAATATCAGGAATAAACACCTTTGGAGAAAAACATGAGGATGATCTAAAATTACATATTCCATTTTATCTCAATGTCTTATTATATTTAATTCTGTTTTTCTTTTCTTATAGTATTGCTTTACACATTTTGGTTTTGTTTTTTCATGCTTTGCACATTTTGAAAAAGGTCTTTTTGTTCTCTTAGGAAACCAGGAATGGTCACTTCTATGGAGCACTTTTTAGTCACCATGTGGGGCTAGATTCTGCGTTTATAAAGAAGAAAAGACATAATCCCTGACTTCAAGAGTGGGGAACTACTGGTATAATCATTCTGTTTAATTTTCCAGGTAATAAAATGCAAAGCAGCTGTGCTATGGGAGCTAAAAAAACCCTTTTCCATTGAGGAGGTAGAGGTTGCACCTCCTAAGGCCCATGAAGTTCGTATTAAGGTGGAACATTTTTTTTTTACTACTATTTAATTTTGCTTTTTAAAAATTCAGAGAATATTAAAAATGGAAAAAAACAAAGATTCATTGTACTTGGTCATCTTTGTACATGGTCATCCAGAAAATGAATTTATATTTGTTGTCAAGTAGAATACAAACAGAAATTGTTAAATTTTAAAAAAGTGACCAAGGAGTATGTACAGTATAATTTTAGTAAAATAAAGAAGAATTTGCACACTTGTACAAAAGAAAAGAACAAAAGATATATATTAAGATTTCAAAATCAATTTACATTAGATATTTTCTTGGTGTTATACTGCAATTTCTACTTATGTAAAAGGCATGCATTCTTTTTTATTATGTAAGATAAATATTTCAGGATCAATTATTTCACAGATTATTCTAAATTGTTCAATTAAGAACAGGAAGATAAAGGAGAGCTTTGGACTGGAAAATCTTATGGAAAACTGAATCTCTTGTACTTGGGAAAGTAGGAATTATGAGCAAAATTCTTGAAAACTCTTTAGAAGCTCAATTTCAGGAAATTGAATGTGTTAAATCCAGTTGACGGTCATAATATTCTCTGAATGTAACCATCTTCTCTTTACTCTGCAGATGGTGGCCTCAGGAGTGTGTCGCACAGATGACCATGTGGTTAGTGGAAACATGGTCTCACCTCTCCCTGTGATTCTAGGCCATGAGGCAGCGGGCATCGTGGAGAGCATTGGAGAAGGGGTGACTACAGTAAAACCAGGTACAGAAGTCACACTCAGGGGACGTGCCGTGATGCAGGAACCTGAGATGAGAAAACAGGCAATGAGCAATGGATCAACCTGCACACGGTCGTGGCCAAGCTGGGACTTGAGGGCTTTCCTCCTTCCCTCTCTCCCTGCCCGGCTCAGGCACACACGCATTCAACACTCATGCATTCTCTCCTGCAGCGATTCTGCATTGAGGATCTACTAGATGCCCGGTACCAGCTTCGGGCCTGGGAGCACATGAGGATCAAAGAGACACAGTGCCTGCCACTGTGGAGTTCGTAATCTAGTAACGTCCATGGTAGTGGTGCTGAGCTCTGTCTTCTGTCAGGGCCCGAACAGAATCACAGGAGGGACAAGGGAAACAGCAGAAGCTTCTGTTCTGAGTCCCCAGATCAGTGTATGAAAACAGTCTGGGCGGAGTTCACAAAATAGTGTCTGTGAGGCTATAACCGAATCAATGTGATCTTGTCATAGGAGGTAAGAGGAGCCCATGTACTAATTTTCTCTTCCAATATGGCTTTTATTTCTTGAACATGGAACCAATGAAAAAGAGTAGATGGAAGGAAGTGAAAGAAACATAGCAGAAGGCTTCGGGCCATAAACAGTGTCTGTTCTATTACCTTTAGCGGTGGTTACATGTGACTGGTTACAAATTACTATGTATTTTATTTTCTGTATTTATTTATCCTAATTATACGGTATGTTAATATACATATTTTTAGTGATGAATGGTGAATAAATAGAAAGTTTCCATGCCATCCTCTTTACATAAAGCTTATCTATAAGATGGGATGGGCCAAGCATTTTCCTTGGTTTTGTGGGATAGGTAGCATAGATGATTAAAAATAACAATTATGTTCAATTCTAAAAAATTACTTTAGTCAGAAGATTCAACCTTCCCAATTACCAAATACTTAAACTATGAACAGCAAGGAATAAAATAATCTGTCTAATTTGAGTTTCAGATCTTAGTACTTCCTTTAGTTAGAAAGAATTTAGGAATAAAATGACACCCTTACTTTTCCCCACTGCTTTCTTCACCAAAGCAGGAAAAGGAGGTAATTCATAAGTCATCAGCTAAAAACATCTGAAAATCAGTTTTTATTCTAAAAGAAAGTGCCTAACTCGTTGTTGAGGGCTGAGGTTTTCAAAGGAATTTCTTAAAATCTTTGTTTCATTTTTGTTGTTCTCCTCAAAAATGGAACAAGATTTTGATGAAAGCCTTCACTTTATGTTAAGTATAAGCATAGAAAAACCAAGAATTGGTTATCAAAATACCCACTTTTTTGGTAATCCAAAGTATTACAAAATACCAGCTCTTCCCAACATCAAGTGGAATTATGGCATCCCACTTGCAATTAAAATTTTATATTTATACTTGCACTGAAATTTAAGGTTTAATTAATTAAGGATAAAATAAGATGATGGTTGTAAAAACCACAGGAGAAATCAGGCATGCAATAAAAGTTAACCACTAATACACTGGAAATAACTTTTGAAATCCATGTTGTTTTCTGCATTTGCATTTCCTCTTAGGAATTTTCAGGCATGTATAAACTCAAACCAATAACTAGCAGGCAATGACCGATGACATAGCTATGATCAGACTCTAATTCATGGAGACTTTTTAAAAACACATTCCTCTAATATACACATGTTAGCTTCAAGTTCTTGCTCTATTAATTCCTGGATAGAAATTTAAAAATTTATTTTATATCCCTCCAGGTGACAAAGTCATCCCGCTCTTTAATCCCCAGTGTGGAAAATGTAGAATTTGTAAACACCCGGAAAGCAACCTCTGCTTGAAAAACGAGTAGGTTTCTAATACTGTCTTTGCGCAGCCCATGAATTTTCACTTTAGTTACACTCCTGTCTCACGCCCTTGTGTGTCTATGTGTTCCACTGACCAGTCTAAGCAATCCTCGTGGGACCATGCAGGATGGCACCACCAGGTTCACCTGCAGGGGGAAGCCCGTCCATCACTTCCTAACTACCAGTTCCTACTCTCAGTACACAGTGGTGGATGAGATTGCAGTCGTCAAAATTGATGCAGCCTCACCACTAGAGAAAGTCTGCCTCATTGGCTGTGGATTTTCAACTGGTTATGGGTCTGCGGTCAAAGTCGCCAAGGTAGGAATGACAATGGGCCATAGAATCAGTTACACTCAGACTGTTCAGAAACAGAAAGGGAAGCAATTGCTGACAACACTCAGAGATGATTCTTCATAGATTTGGGGTATGGATTATGAATAGAAAAATGGTCCCCAAAGAATTGAGAGTCTGTCCTTGAAAAGTCACCATTCATCACAGATGAAAAGTTGTTGATATTTAGTTAAAAAAAAGTAAAGATTTCATTTTCAGTAATTATTCTATATTTGTTCTTTCTGGATCTATTAAATTTGGGGGCTGGGAACTCATATAGTCATTCATTCTACAATTAGAGAGCACCTCCAAATTCGTCAGGTACAGAACGTTCTGCTAAGTTCTGAGGCAGCAAAAGTAAATGAAATGAAGCATTTGCCTTTGAGGAGCATCTAGTCCATGGGTCCCCCACTCCCAGAATTACAATCAAAAGTAAATTCCAAATCCTTACCAGATACACCTGCAAACTGAGGGTCACCCACTCTGTGGATTCCTGGGAGGAAAGTAAATGACTCTTTAATGATGCATTTGCTCCACTTATGAGATTTCACTGGTGCTTCTCCTCCCCTGCCATGAACACACACACACACACACACACACACACACACACACACACTTTAGAAGTGGTATGTTTCAAGGAGAAAGTCTCTAAGGGCTCCTCTTCCTAGAACATTGAAAATCCAGTAATATCTTTCGTTTTCTGTAACTGAGACCCAGAGACACAACACCTTTTCCCCAAAATCTCACAGCTAGTTACTATGAGAGCTGAGACTAGAATATCTTTCTCAGATCTCCTACTTAATGTTAAATTGTAATACTCAATCACTAGCACTTTAAAATCATAGTGACAAGCCTCATATTTTTCTAAGTAATGTGGAAAGTGGTTTTGTACCTCATAGTATTTAATAAAATTGGGTGAATGAATGAGTGCATAGACACCCTTAAGGGAATGTAACAGTGAGATCACACAGAACAGTAACAGCATTTTATCCACTCTGACCAGAGAGGACTAGGTTTATTAAACCATCCCTGGCCAATGTAAACTATTTAAATCACATCTTTTCCAAATTTCCGTGACTTTAGCACTAAGTCCCTTGAACAATTATCTCTTCTGATGGAGTAGGTGGTATAAGTGACCTTGCCCACACAGCAGAAGCTGACAGTACTTATGATAATAAATTTCATTCATTATTAAAATATAAACCAACTTTTGTTGCATTATTTTCATTAGTGCATTTTAAAAAGCAGGGATAAAGACGCATGAAGATCACACTGGTCTCAAGCTGTATGAGAGTATTTCAAAAAGATTACAAAAAAATAGAATTAAAAGACAATACAAATCTTTCCATGAATGTTTTGAAGTACCCTCTCATTATCTTAAAAGTACATGCTGAATTTTCCCTGTTTAGGCTTTGCATTAAGCCAAGGATAACTCTTCAATGTGTCAAAGCTAATTGCTGCTCTCATTATATTGGTCATGACTGCTGAAAGTTAATCAGCCAAGGAGTGAATTGTTGAGAGTTTGATTGGATTATTTTTCAGTCACTTGGAGTAACCTTTTCCATTTATTTCATTTTCTGAAAATCGTCTTTGTGTATGTATGAGACAGTGAAGCTTGCTGTAGATGGATTTTAGCCATGGATATTTTCTTCAAGATCGTAGTCACTGATGTCTAGAGTTCAAAGATCATCCAGCCCACTGGTTCTCAGCCTGGGTTTCCCATTAATGTCACCTGGGGGCTGTGTTCCACCTACACAGATTCTGATTTCATTGGGATTTTTTGATGTTTCTCATGAGTCTAATGTGCAGCAAGTTTGAGAACCACTGGACTAGTTCAACCTCCTCAAATCTAAACATGAATTAACTGAAGCCCAAAGAAGTTTTAACAGCAGGTTGAACATCACAGTTAGCCCCTGCTAACGGACAAGGCATGGCTATTTATAAAGCTAAGGCACTTTGTAACAATCATTGATTGCTTGATCCATTTGCGCATTTTCTGTAAGCACAGGTCACCCCAGGCTCTTCCTGTGCTGTGTTTGGCCTGGGAGGAGTGGGCCTATCTGCTATCATGGGCTGTAAAGCAGCTGGAGCATCCAGAATCATTGCAGTGGACATCAACAAGGACAAATTTGCAAAGGCCAGAGAGGTGGGGGCCACCGAGTGCATCAACCCTCAAGACTACAAGAAACCCATCCAGGAGGTGCTAAAGGAAATGACCGATGGAGGTGTGGATTTTTCCTTTGAAGTCATTGGTCGGCTTGACACCATGGTATGTACCATGACATGCCTAGAGATTTCTCCTTCTGCAATCTGGAGAATGCTTAAGAAGCAGAATATAAATATTATATTTATAATATAATATATATAATATATATGTAATATAAAATAAATATTTTTAAAGGATAAATGGCAATTTTCCATCTCTTGTTGGTTACCTGGATTGTTTATTTCTGTGAGAAATCTTTCATTCTGTAAGCTAAGCAATCCTGTCTCAATTATATTTCATCTTTAAACAGAGAAAAAAAAGCTTGTTATTTTCCATTAAGCCCTTAAAAATTTCCATTATAAATTTTTAGTAAAAAATTTCAAAGTCAAGTAAAGATAAATAGTACACACTCTATTCTCAAATTGGCAAGTTTTATTTTCTCCCACGTTCTTAACAAAAATAGTTTAACAATTTTTATATGTTTTTATGAATTCCAGTTCTTTTTCACATGTCATATTTTGGCCAGAAGAAATAATAAGGAATTTTAGGGCAAGTATTAACAGAAAGTGACTAATTTAATGCCTCGCTATGTATTACCACCCAGGCAACACAATGCCTACCACATGGCTGGCAACCAATATCTATGTTGGACTGAAGACTTTAAAGAGTCAACAGAATTCACCATCCCCCAAATTTAGAGATGCATATCTCATAGCATTGTCTGTGGATTACATGATATAACGCATGTAAAATCCTTAGCACAGTGCTATCTGTCATGTGGTAAAGATCTCAGTAATTGTCAGCTGGTATTATTGGCATGAAATACTATTTCCAATCTTGAAGTGCTCACATCATCTTTGTATATACATGTTATTACTTTCTAATAATTACCAAAATCATTAATTTCTATGGGGAACACATCTCCAGCTATCTTTCACCTAACAAGATTTTTCCAGAATCCTGTGAAAAAGTCCCCAGAAACCAACAAGTTCCCACTGTTGAAGTTCTCCAGCAAGTCCCAGCAGTGCTGGTAATGGGCAGCAGCACCCTGAGGGGAAAATTGCCCCTGGCAGCCTGCACTGGGAGAGTACACAGAGATGATTGAAGTTCTAAGATAACCCAACTATTTCCAAGGCTATAGCTTTTCTCTTTATGCTCTTTTTCTACTGTTTTCCCTCCACTTTCATATGGGGAAATGGATTGTTATTTTATTTGAAGATACCAAATGTCTGATAGCCACTAGTTCTGAGGATATCTGGTCTTCGAAATGTCATAATTCAAAATTAAAGGACTGATCATTATGTATATCAAGAGATCCTAAACCATTTTCTTAATACAGAATGTGTTCAAACTCCTGACTACAGGGGACACGCTTTCTAGACTGTCTTTTAAGATTCCATAATAATAGGTGTATTTAAAATAAAAGCAGTATGTATTTTTGAGAGATAAATAAAACATTTTCAACATGTCCATTTTAGAAATGGACAGTAAAATAGGGATCCATTAAAAAGGGAAACCATCAACTGGATGAGAGACAAAATATGATGATATAATTATTATATTTTGTTCACCATCACAATACCTGGTTCAAAGTACCACATTCAAAATACCCACCTAATAAATGAATGAAGCAACTCCTTGATTGCCCGAGAATCATGTGATGAGGAAACAGTGCTCTATTTCAGAAACTAGACTTCTGCATGTTTATAATGATGTTTGCCCCTTTATTACATTACAAGGAAGAATTAAAAACACAAAATTCATTCATTCATTTTGCCTTTAAAAATATTGTGGACATTTCCTAAAGCCATAGCACTATCTTTGTCAGGAAGGAAAATGAGAAGCAAAAGACATAATCTCTTCCCTTCACGCATTCGCAATCTAGCTAAGTCAGTAGTACATGATAATTTCTGTCATGAGTAGGGACTGTCAAGAGTCTACTGTAAGGATACTAACTATTGATTTTATTCCAGCTGGCTGCCCTTTTATGCTGCCACCACGCATATGGCACAAGTGTCATTGTAGGGATACCTCCAGATTCCCAAGACCTCTCGATAAACCCTGCACTGCTATTGACTGGACGCACCTGGAAAGGGGCAGTTTTTGGTGGTATGTACTTAGGCTTCAGGCCAAATTCTAACTAGCCTATGAATTTTTTACCTTTTCCAAGTGATAATCCAGGTTTTGAAAAGCGACGGGGTAAAAATAAGTTGAAAATCCTGTTGGATCTATAGACTTTAAATCCACTAGATGTGGATCTAATGCAGACAGAAGTTACCAAGATAAACTTTCTGGTGTCCCCATAAACTAATTAGGACAGTTCAGAACCATTCTTTTTACACTTGGAAATCTACAGCAATCATTTATGTCTATACTCATTGCCCAAATATAAGTAACTATTGTATTTGCTCCTTAACATCAATCATAATTAAATGATTATGATTAATAATAGTACATAATCATCTGTACTATAATTTCTCTATGAGAGAGATAATAACTAAGGACTCTTGCTTATCTGGGGGATATTTTTAAAAGCCAAAGCACTTCAAAAGGGTATTGAAGCACTCTATCTCTTATCAACCTCAGTAATAGCAATCTGTGGAATGAAGCACTTTTTATAAACTTCCATTTTAATTTTATTTGGAAAGTCTCCTCTCCAATTCTACTACTTATTCGTGGATGAATCTACCCATGATATTGTCTCCTTTTCAGGATTTAAGAGTAAGGATGATATCCCCAAACTCGTGGCTGATTTTATGGCTAAGAAGTTTTCATTGGATCCATTAATAACCCATGTTTTACCTTTTGAAAAAATAAATGAAGGATTTGACCTGCTTCGTTCTGGAAAGAGGTAGATTTTAAGTTTCTTCTTATGGGAGGGGCTTGACGAACAGAGAATGAAAATGGAGAGGATGAGAACAAATCGGAGCGTCTTGGTTTCCGTCACCGGTTCAGTCTCTGCATGTGAAACCTCTAACATCGCACTGTGAGAGGCTAAGAACAGTGTTTTGTGTGTCCTATTCTGCTGACGTCAGATTATGTTGGTTATAGCGACTGTGAATGACCAGAGCCACTCAGCCTTCTTTAACAGAGAACACACACCTTTGATTAAAAAGAACTGTCACACAATCATAATTATAACATAGAGTCACTGAGGCCTCTGCCTGGCCACCTAAATAAGGCTGAAATTTAATGACTGTAAATTTAAATCATATTCACAACAACCCCAAAACTTTCATTATGGAAGCAGGTGAATCTACACTGGAATTCTTTTCTATACAAATCTTACCAGTTTTTCATTTTAAAAATGATTGTTATTTCTTTTTTCAGATTACAAAGAATTTTCCACCTCTAACATTTAACACTGCAACTGCCTAAGAAGATGAATTTTGTCACCCTCATTTCCATGAGGCATAACTAGTAACAGTCAAATCTTCGCTTTTCAGCTCCATATTCCATGCTTTTTCTGCTACCCAACACTTCTTTCTATGAGGTTTTCAATTTTAAATAGCATTTCTTAGGCACTCACATAACACAGTATTACAGATACTTCATCTGGCGAATATTATTGAAGGAGGAATAAACTGGCCCACTGTACTAAGTGTCTACCTGCATTATCTCATGTGATTCCCAAACAAGTCTGATATGCCAGTCCCAATTTCACTATCTTAGAGAAGAGAAAACTGGGATTCAGAAAGGACATGACTTGGCTAATATCATGCAAGTGGTAGTCAGGGGAGCCAAAAACCAAGTTATATCTGATTGTTAGCAAAGCCAATCCACTTTCTATTAAACCATGCATAGAACACAGTCATCAAATGTTGGTTATAACTTTCATCATTCCAGCAGGTTGGAAAGTTGATGGCAAATATAGAGATGATCAAAACCAGAAGACAGTGTCGTGCAACAAAAGAATTTGTTAGATTAACTAAATTCACTTCATGACAATGTCATATAGTTGAATGTGCATATTAAAATGTAATAAATCCAGAAATACCACATGTTCTCACTTATTGGTGGGAGCTAAAAATTAATATATAAATTCACACACACACACACACAAACCGGGGGGGGGAGAAGATATAACAACCACAATTATTTGAAGTTGATACGACAAGCAAACAGAATGGACATTGTTGGGGGGGAGGGGGGAGGGAGAAGGGAGGGAGGTTTTGGTGATTGGGAGCAATAATCAGCCACAATGTATATCGACAAAATAAAATTTAAAAAATAAATAAATAAATAAATAAATAAAAATAAAAATAAAAATAATAAAATAAAATGTAATAAATCCTAAGAATAAGCAAAGATTAAAAACTGTAATGGTCAACAGTGGTAAGGGTAAGGTGACATACGTACTTTCATATAGTACTTCTACTAATATTAATTCTACAGTTTTTAGGGAAAGCCATTTGGTAATTTGCTATAGAAAACCTATAAATTCTTAGACCCTTTGCCCCAGTAATTGCATTTCTAGAAATGTGTTCTACATAAATAATCAAATGTTTAAACACATGTTTAAGCATGTTTACCTGTTATTTATAATATCAAAAATATTCTAGGATATCAGAAATATCCTAGAAGTCCAACATTAAGAGAATGGTTAAATAAATTCCAAACAAGCTTTATAAATCAATGAAGCCATTAAAAAGAAATAATTTCACTGCACTGGGAAATTGTCATTATGTCACTGTAGACTAATAAAATAGAAATATCAATTCTATATACAATATAATTCCAAATTTTCAAAAAGAACAATAAAAAATGCACCATGTCTAGAAAAACTTGATAAAAATTCAAGAATATATTAACATGTTTATCTTAGGTTGTGGGATTGCAGATTATTTTCACTTTCCTCTTTACACTCTCCTATATTTTCTACATTATCTATCTATCTTGTTATTATATACATGTACTACATACACATATATATGAAAACATTTTTAAGGAGACAAGAAGATTATCTTTTTCTAAAAGTTGATTTTTAAACAGGTGTTATTTCCAGTGTAAATGCTACATTTCTAATCTTCACAAGAATGAAGTCTTTTAGAATTAATACAAATCAAATTTATTATCCTCTTCTAAGAATCCTTAATCATCTCAGTATCAAAACTCTATTAGACCTTCAACATGGTCCTAACATTATTAAATGATCACTTCTTTCCTGCAAGTTATCTATCATCTTCTAACTTGTGCAACTTTGTTTTTAGCTTTGAATCTCAACACCCCACACTAGATGTGTGACCTGGGGCAAGTTACAACTCTAAGTCTCCGCTTTTATAGTCTCTACATGAAAATAATATGAGAACTTACCTCATAGCATTGTTGTTTAGGCTGAGATTTGAATAGCATAATGCATTAAAAGCACCTGCAAATAGCAGGAAGTTATTACACATTATCAGTCATTGTTGATTATATTCCTCATTATGCCAGGCACATGGGCTTTCAAAAATGAATCCCTAAGGATGATAACATAGAATTGAAGTCTAAATGACAGTGCCACTCAGGATGTTATGAGTGAGCTTAAGATTGGAGAAAACACAAGACAGAGCAGGAAAGATGAACTGCCCTTTTACTTGGCTTGACCTAAATGCAAAGAAATGAGAATGGAGTGGCTGGAAAAACAGAGAGATTTTCACTGGGACACCTCAAGGGCTCTTTGGACTCTCCCATGGAAGACTGTGAATTGTCTAAATGTCAACACAATATCTTTTCTTTCCTATTGCAGTATCCGCACCATTCTAACATTTTGAGACTGTACAGATGTCTGCCCTTATGGCATCTTCTGCGTCCTCCATCCTGTGTCACGTGGAACACCAACTGGTCAACCTCATTAACTCTGTTCTTCAGAGATGCCATCAATCAATCAATCAATCAATTAATCAATAACATGCATAACATGGGGGCTTTCCAGAAGAAACCAATGTTGATGTGAAATCACTTTCATTCAAACGTTAAATCCAAACCAGACAGCTCTTTCAATAAGGTGCTGAATATCTCCTGGGGAATTGAAGTCAATAAACTTTCCTTCTTAATCATTCCACTATGGTCTCTTTTTCATTGAGGACATATATTCCTTGTGACTTCCTGAAGTTTTTGTTCTTTGTAACTCTCAGTCGTTGAAACTCAGTGGAGGGGACCCTACACTTGCCCCCAACATACACATGATGAACGATCGGGCTTTAAGTGGTCTACTTCTACACCTATTTCCACTGTCTGTATTTCCCTTTCTATGAAATACGCCAAAGCTCTGAGATAAAAACTATGGAACAGTGAAGGATAGACATTCATTTATAAGAGGAGAAGATCCAGAACTTCGAAATCTATGAGATTTCTTACTAACTCAAAGGAAATATCACACACTTTCACACAGTGAAGGGAAGTGTTTTACTCCTTTTTTTTTTAAATATTTCTTTTTTTTTTTTTTTTTGTCGTTTTTTCGTGACCGGCACTCAGCCAGTGAGTGCACCGATCAGTCCTATATGGGATCCGAACCCGCGGCGAGAGCGTCGCCGCGCTCCCAGCGCAGCACTCTACCAAGTGCGCCACGGGCTCGGCCCGTTTTACTCCTTTTATACTATTTGCTTGCAGTAAATGCAAAATTGTTCTTTTGAATAAAAGGAGGTCTCATGCTTCATGTGATAGATACGAGGTTCAAACACTAAATGTGAGACAGAACTATTCCTGGAATCATGTTCAAATAACCTTTAATTTTTATTCATGAATGTGCCTTATTGATTAAATAGTGTTAGTTAATGATTACAATTGACTGAACATGAGGCATAAGGTGATTAAAAATAATACGGTGGCATGAACTGTGGGGACAGGATAAAAGCAGCTGTGAAAACATCAGCTTGAATGGGTAAATAAGAAATGGCACAAAACCTACAGCAATATATTTTGTAAGTCGATTTACACACACACATATACAGATGTACATTTTTGCAAGTTATTTTCAATCTGGAACTTTTCTACTAACTACCATGCCTTAAGTCTAGCCAATCGTGCTAGAATGACTCTAATATCTGGATATGTAAAAGCTATGGCCCCTATTTATTAATGTTTTCCCACTCTCAGAGGAAGGTTGGCATTTTGAGCTTTCTCTCTAAATGTGTAATGAAAAGTTGACCCATATTCAGAGGAGTTAATGGCTGTCCTCAAAAGACTTATTTCTTGCTTTGTTACAACCCTACATTGAGGAAAGGACCCTAGACACAGAGCAAAATGATTTGCCACTTACTATGTGACCTTCAGTGAGCCACTCAATGTCTCGGCCTGTCCATCTAGGTTTTTAAAAAAATTCCTCTACCAACCCCTTACAGCTTTATGAAGTTTACATGGGATGATGCTAGTGAAAGGGCTTTGTCAACTGTGAAGTTCCACGTACATGCAGTAAACATTTCATTTTTCTGTCGTAGATGCTGAAGGAGATACTCAGGGTCAAAGCAGCTTCAGAATATCCCTAAGAGAACATCACGGGACACTACCTGCTGTTGGAGCTCCCAGATTTTTACCGGTGTGGACGATGTGCGATATCGTGTGGCACTCCTGGGCTCTCCCACAGACACTCGCATCAGTACTGAGCTATCTGTTAGCTGTTCTGGTCCTTTTCTGTGGGAGGAAAACACCCAGGCACCTCTTTTCAGCCATCATGCTCCGTCTCCCCACATGTTAAACCTAAGAGATGAATTAGGTGAGGCCATGCGGGCACCTCACCTAGCACAGTAAGCACCCTGGGAAGGTGAGATATTGCTAGTAATAATCTATGAGTTTTGTGGAAAATAACAACATGTTAAATTTTTTCTGAGGAGAAAGCTCACACAGCTAGTAAGGGATAGGGTCTGTCTGATCCCACAGGCATGCCATAACCACAGCCCAACACTGTGTTCGGGCATGGGTAGAGGCCATCTCTTATTTATCTCTGCCACCTACTGGACCCAGCTCAGTGCCGGGCACAGGGAGGTGGTCAGTCGGTGCTGGCTGCTATTGCATGGAACAGAAATGCCAGGGACGGTGAGCCCCTCTGCTGTGACTGACGGGGTGTCTGACTCCACTAGTGAAGGAAGTGCTGGATCAAACTCGCTCCTCTGGCTCCACTACCTGTGTCCTACTCATCGGTCCTGCTTCCTTCTCCTTCCTAACTGCACCTGTGGATTCAAGCTCAGAGACAAGAGCAGGCCACGAGAAAGCAAAAACAGAACTCCGAATGACTTATGTAAGACGGAGAGAGGAAAAACATGAAATCTTAGAGAGAGAGATAAGGGGTGAGAGAGGGGAAAGATTAATGTTAACATGTAGAGAAATATTTAACCTAGTGAAAATAAAAGGACATGTTACAGAGTTAAGGTTGAAGTCATTCAGGGCCCTTTTCTTCCTGATTTCACTTGGTCTGAGAATAGCTGATGGGTGTGGCTTAGAGAACCAGATCACATGTGCAATTGGGCAAGCAAACAACTTAACTGTGCAGTATATATTCATGTGCTGGGTCCAGGAGGACATCTGCAGGATTCATCTCCTGGTGTGCAGGAACACGGAAACAACATGAGCACAGCAGGAAAAGTAAGCTAAAAGATTTTACTACTGAACATATATTGTGATTAACATAATAAAGAAAGGGATAAAGTATTTGATAAATAATTTCAAATTATTATCTCAATTAGAAATAAGGTATAGTAAAATACAGTATGCAATCTGTGCTACAATATGTACTGTATACTGAACTACAATATCTAAATATCTTTAGTCAGAATATATAGAATCTGTATCTATTAAAGTCTTTATTTTTCACATTAAGCAAATTTTCAGTAGTTGAAGTGACCGTTTATTCCAAAGGAGTTGTGACTGTGAATCTAAAATTATTAGTCTCTAATCAAGTAGTTATCATCATACTTAGGAATCATACTTTAAATGATTGTCTGTAATCATATTATTTTTATGAACAGAGAAAAGTTAAGTCTGACAGAAGTTTTAGGAGAAGAATTTGATTCAGAGGATTTTAGAATATCCTTTTAACCATACTATAAAATCTTTTACAAAAGGCATATTGATCTCAAAGCATTAGAATCATAAGTTAAACAAGACAATGTCAAAACTCACATTCTGGTTGAAAGGAGTCCAGTATGGCACAATTCACGCAATTTTCACAAAAATCCTACTGAACAGTATGTTCTCCATATGAAAGTCACCATGATTATATAGCTGCTTGATACTAATACAATTTATTTTATTTTATTTTTTCAATATACAATGTGGTTGATTATTGTGGCCAATTACCAAAACCTCCCTGCCACCTCCCTTTCCCCCCTCTCTCCCAACAACCTCATATCTGTTTGCTTGTCGTATCAACTTCAAGGAATTGTAATTGTTGTGTCTTCTTCCCTCCCCACCCCCATTTTTTGTGTATTTGTTTATTTATTTTTGGCTCCCACAAATAAGTGAGGACATGTGATATTTCTCTTTCTGTGCCTGACTTGTTTCACTTAATATAATTCTCTCTAAGTCCATCCACGTCGTTGCAAATGGCAGTATTTCATTCTTCTTTATAGCAGTAGTATTCCATTGTGTAGATGTACCACATTTTCCGTATCCACTCATCTGATGATGGACATTTGGGCTGGTTCCAACTCTTAGCTATTGTAAAGAGTGCTGCGATGAACATTGGGGAACAGGTATACCTTCGACTTGATGATTTCCATTCTTCTGGGTATATTCCCAGCAGTGGAATAGGTGGGTCATGTGGTAGATCTATCTGCAATTGCTTGAGGAACCTCCATACCATTTTCCCTAGAGCCTGCACCATTTTGCAATCCCACCAACAATGTATGAGAGTTCCTTTTTCTCCACAACCTCGCCAGCATTTATCGTTCACAGTCTTTTGGATATTGATGCTAATACAATTTAAATCACTTATTAGGAATGTAGATATTTGGTTCTAACCCTTCCATGAAATAATCTTCTTTGTTCAATGGGTTTACAGGTGCAGAGAAATACATACGGCTATTCAGCATAGTCAATTCATGTTTTTTAACTGCTTAGTTACCAAAGATTGTGCAATCATTTCCAGTACATTTGTTGGGTTAGGAGTGGATCATGCAGTCAAGTATCTCACTATGATAACTCCATTTAAAGGTTCTGACGTTTCTATGCATACTGTGAGGCACAACAGGTTCATATCAACAAGATTGACTGGAAATCGGGAGTCTGTGATTGTGTCCTCATTCTAACTCACTTCATTTTTATTAATTACTGATTAGTATCTACAATGTCATATTCTCCCAATGAGAAATAGTTAGAGAAAGGAAAAACTAAATCTCCCAAAACTCAGCTTGAAAGAAACAATGAGTTCATAGAGCAGAAGTGTGAGCCAAGTGTAGTAATGACAATGGTAAGTGCTGAGAGAGGCGGTCAGTGCTCCCCGCTCTGGTGCAACGTCAGTGACTTAGCTTCGGATAACACTTCATGTACGTTTACCTTCCTGCATTTTATTGTCCTCAAGTGATGGACACTAACATCTGCTTCGTGAGGTCGTTCTGAGAACTTCATAAATTAAAATCATGAAGCACATAGACTAGTGCCTGGTACATAGAAATAAGTGAACAAATGATAGTAACTGCTATCAATATTGTTGTGGTGGTTGTTCTTTGACCTTTCTTAACTTTTCCCTACCATGGGGTGGTGAAAATGCAAGGCTGGATTCATCTTAATTCTCCGGACAGCCAGTTTTGTGACTCCTTGTGAGGTTTAAATATCTTTAAAGTGTGTGACTCAACTGAATCAGACCACGACATGCCTGCCAATCATAGGCACCCGATACTCAGGACCTACCCACTACTCGAGTCAGTATATTATTTCCAAGAGCTCTCATATTTTATCATGGACCATGGCGAACACCCTGTAGTGTGGAAAAAATCGACAAAGATATTGAATTGAAAATGAACTGGACAAGAATAAATTTCCGTTGAATTTTAAATCATATTTGCAATTATGTCAATTCTCACTGGAAAAAAGCTCTCCTAATGTAAATGGTTTAAACAATGAAGGCAGATTTTATGGTATATTCCCAAGCATTGAAAATATGTTTAACTTTTCTCTTTAAGAACGTCTATGAGTATGCTGTGCTAGCAAGAAATTCAAACAGTCTCCAGTTTTGAAATGTATGTGTGTGGGTGAGTGTGTGTTTATGTGCACACACACACATGCACACCCACACGCCGTGAGCTTTAACCTCTGCAATTTTTGGCTCAAATATATCTGGAAGGAGTCTCCACACATAAATTAGATAACAGAACAGGCTGCCAAAGCTAAGTTTCAAATGATGGATGCAAATGAGTAGCACACAGAAGTGGTGAGCAGAGCAAATAAAAGGAGAATAGTCAGAGAGAGAAAGAGAAGCCACCCTAGGCAGGAAGGCAAGGATGTAACTGTTAGATCCTTTGGCTTAATCGGAACATTGAGCAAAGGAGCAACAAATTTTGTCTGAACAGACACTGACCGTGTCCCCAAATCATGGTGACTTACAAGTTCACCTACAAGCTAAAATTATGGATAATGGGCCAATTTCAGGACAGCATTAAGAAATATCAGGAATAAACTCCTTTGGAGAAAACAACATAAAATGTGGTGTAAAAGTACATATTCCATTTTATCTCAATGTCTTATTACACTTGATTCCGTTTCCCTTATATTATTGCTTTACTTTTTTAAATTTTAACATCTACTTGCACATATTTGTGGGGTACAGTGTGTTCTTTCAATTCGTCCATATACTGCTTTCCACATTTTTTAAAAGGTATTTTTATTCTCTTCATAAAGCAGACATGTTCATTTCTATGAAACATTTGTTGGGTACCAGATATGGGGCTAAGTGTTGCATGTACATAGTGGAAAAGACACTATTGTGGGGAACTACTGGTATCATCTTTCTGTTTAATTTTCCAGGTAATAAAATGCAAAGCAGCTGTGCTATGGGAAGTAAAGAAACCGTTTTCCATTGAGGAGGTGGAGGTCGCACCTCCTAAGGCCTATGAAGTTCGTATCAAGGTAAACCAACTACTTTACCTCTCTTTAATTTTAGGTTTTAAATTTTCAGGTAATAACATCAAAATGTAAAAACATCAAAAATGTATTATGAAGAACCTTCTACATGGCCGTCCCGACAGTGGAATTACATTTGCTGTCAAGTAAAGATATAAATAGAAATTAAATTTTTTAAAAAGTGATTATGAAAGAGTATGTACAGTATAAATCCAGTGAAATAAAAGAGAATTTATGTGTTTGTACAGAAAAAATATATATATAAGGGGATATACATCAAAAATCCAACGTCGATTAACATTAGATATTTTCTTGTTAATTTACAATTTCTACTTCTATAAAAATGCACACATTCTTTTATATTTTGTAAGACAAATATTTTAGGGTCAATTATTTCACAGATTATTCCAAATTGCTGAAATAAGAAAAAGATGGTAAAGGATTGTTTTAGATTAGATAATCTTGGAGATAAACTCAATGTTTTGTTTTTTGGAAGAGTAGGAATTACAAGTAAAACTCCTGAAAACTCTACAGAAGACCAATTTCAGGAAACTGAGTATGTTATATTCACTAGAGTGTCATAATCATTTTTGATTCTAATCATCTTCTCTTTACTTTGTAGATGGTGGCCGCTGGAATATGTCGCTCAGATGACCATGTAGTTAGTGGAAACTTTGTCTCACCTCTCCCTGTGATTCTAGGCCATGAGGCAGCGGGCATCGTGGAGAGCATTGGAGAAGGGGTGACTACAGTAAAACCAGGTACAGAAGTCACACTCAGGGGACGTGCCGTGATGCAGGAACCTGAGATGAGAAAACAGGCAATGAGCAATGGATCCACCTGCACACGGTCGTGGCAAAGCTGGGACTTGAGGGCTTTCCTCCTTCCCTCTCTCCCTGCCCGGCTCAGGCACACACGCATTCAACACTCGTGCATTCTCTCCTGCAGCGATTCTGCATTGAGGATCTACTAGATGCCCGGTGCCAGCTTCGGACCTGGGAGCACATGAGGATCAAAGAGACACAGTGCCTGCCACTGTGGAGTTCGTAATCTAGTATCATCCATGGTAGTGGTGCTGAGCTCTGTCTTCTGTCAGGGCCCGAACAGAATCACAGGGGGGACAAGGGAAACAGCAGAAGCTTCTGTTCTGAGTCCCCAGATCACTGTATGAAAACAGTCTGGGCAAAGTTCACAAAATAGTGTCTGTGAGGCTATAACTGAATCAATGTCATCTTGTCATAGGAGGTAAGAGGAGCCCATGTACTAATTTTCTCTTCCAATTCGGCCTTTGTTTCTAGAACATGGAACCAATGAAACAGAGTAGATGGAAGGAAGTAAAGAAACATAGCAGAAGGCATCTGGCCATCAACAATGTCTTTATTACCTTTAGCTATAGTTAAATGTGACTGGTTACAAATTACTACATATTTTATCTTCAGTATTTATTTATCCTAATTAAATGGTACATTAATATAGATATTTTTAGAGATTGATGGTGAATAAATAGCAAGTTTCCATGCCATCATCCTTACATAAATTTTGTCTATAAGATGTGATGGGCCAAGCATTTTTCTTAGTCTGGTGGTATAGGTAGCACCAATGATTAAAAGTAAAAATGATGTTTTATTCTAAAAATCACTTTATCCAGTAGTTTCCTCCTTCCCCTTTAACAAATACTTAAACTGTGAACAGAACATAATAATCTGTCTAGCTTGAGTTTCAGCTCTTATTACTTCTTTTAGTTAGAAATAAGTTAATTATAATATGACGCCTTATATTAATCCCTTCTTTCTCCATCTTAGTAAGAAAAATACATAATCATAAATTATTAGCTAAAAACTCTTGAAGATCAGTTCTTTCTTATCCCAAAAGAAAGTGTCGGGGGTCAACAGGAGGAGCAAAAGGGACCTCAGAGAGAGGATGGGTAAGAGACACGTGGAACAATTGCAATTTGTGGTAATGGGCATGCTGATAGTATTGATCTAATCATCACCTCTTGTTTACAAGTGAGGAAGGTCAACCTGGTGCCCCATGAATACACATAATCAATACAATACAATACAATTAATAAATAAATAAATACTCATTAAAAAAAAGAAAGTTCCTAATTCATTGTTGACGGTTGGCCTTTTAAAGAAATTTTTGAATTCTTCTTTGTTCTACTTTTGTTAGTTTTCTTCAAAAATGAACTAAGATTTGGAAAAAAGCATTCACTTTATAATAAAAATATTCACCTTGAAAAGCCAATTATTGGTTATTGAAATTCTGATTTTCATTGTAACCCAAATACTACCAAATACCAGCTCTCCCCAACATCAAGTGGAATTATGTCATCCCACTTGCAACCAAAACTTATATTTATAATTGCACTGAGAATACTTAAGGTTTATTAATATAGGATTAAATGAGTTTATGTGTGTAAAGGCCCCAGGAGAAATAAAGGTAAGCGATAAGAGTTTACTGCTAATATAGGAAATAAATTTTTCAAATCCATTTTGTTTTCCGCATTTGCATTTCCTCTTTGGAAATGTTCAGGCATATAAAAACTCAAACTGATAACAATATTGGCAGGCAATGACCAATGACATAGTTGTGATTGGACCCTAAGTCTTGGAGCCTTTTCAAAGACACACTATTATATACATATACACATTAGCTTTAAGTCTTTGCTCTATTAATTCCTGGATAGAAATTTAAGATGAATTTCTTTTATATCCTTCCAGGTGACAAAGTCATCCCACTCTTTAGTCCCCAGTGTGGAAAATGTAGAATTTGTAAACACCCAGAAAGCAACTACTGCTTGAAAAATGAGTAAGTTTCTAATATTCTCCTTGCATAGCTCATGAGTTGGCACATTAGTTGTGCTCCTGAAATGCCCTCGTGTGTCTGTGTGTTCCACTGACCAGTCTAGGCAACCCTCGTGGAACCATGCAGGATGGCACCACCAGGTTCACCTGCAGAGGGAAGCACGTCCACCACTTCCTGGGTGTCAGCACCTTCTCTCAGTACACAGTGGTGGATGAGAATGCAGTGGCCAAAGTTGATGCAGCCTCACCGCTGGAGAAAGTCTGCCTCATCGGCTGTGGATTTTCAACTGGTTATGGGTCTGCCGTCAAAGTTGCCAAGGTAGGAATGACTATGGCCGTAGAATCAGTTGCACTCAGACTGTTCAGAAACAGAAGGGGAAGAAATTGCTAACAAGACTCAGAGATGATTCTTCATTGATGTGGGGTATGGATTATGAATTTAAAAATGGCCCCCAAAGAATTGAGAGTCTGTCCTTGAAAAGTCACGATTCATCACAGATGAAAAGTTGTTGATACTTAATTAAGAAAAAGTAAAGATTTAATTTTCAGTAACTGTTCTTCTATATTTGTTCTTTCTGGGACTATTAAATTTGGGGACTGGGAAATCATATAGTCATTCATTCTACAGTTAGAGAGCACCTCCACATGCATTAGGTAGAGAACATTCTGCTAAGTTCTGAGGCAGCAAAAGTAAATGAAATGAAGTGTTTGCCTTTCAGGAGCATCTAGTCCATGGGCTCTCACTCATAGAATTAGGATCAAAAGTAGATTCCAAATCCTAACCTGATACACCTGCAAACTGAAGGTTGCCCACTCTGTGGATTCTTATGAAGAGAATAAACGGATCTTCAACTATGCATTTCTTCCACTTACTATGGGATTTCACTGGTACATGTCCTCCTTTGGCATGAACACACACACACACTCAGACATACACACACATACACTTCAGAAGTAGTAAATTTCAAGGCAACATTCCTTAAGGGCCCCTATTCCCAGAACGTTGAAAATCTAATAGTATCTTTCATTTTGTGTAACAGACACAAAGCTATTTTCCCAAAATCTCACAGCTGGTTACTATAAGAGCTGAGACTAGAATATCTTTCTCAGATCTCCTACTGAATGTTAAATTGTAATACTTAATCACTAGCACTTTTAAATCACAGACACAAGCCTCGCATTTTTCTTAGGAAAGTGGAAAGTGGTATTATACCTCAAAGTATTTAATGACATTTGGTGAATGAATGAGTGCATAGACACCCTTAAGGGAATGTAACAGTGAGAACACAGAACAGTAACAGCATTTTACCTTCTCTAAAAGCTGACCAGAGATGACTAGGTTTATTAAACAGTCCCTAGGCAATGTAAACCATTAGATCACATATTTTCTAAATTTCTATGACTTTAGCACTGAGTCCCTTGAGACAATTGTCTCTTCTGGTGGAGCAGGTGGTCTAAGTGACTTTGCCCACACAGCAGAATCTGACAGTACTCATGATAATAAGTTTAATTCACTCTTAAAATACAGATCAACTTTTGCTGCATTAGTTTCATTAGTGCATTTTTAAAAGCAGGGATAAGGATCCATGAAGATCACATTGGTTTCAAGACATATAAGAGTACTTCAAAAAGATTATGAAAAATACAATTAAAAGACAATACAAATCTTTCCATGAACGTTTTGAAGTACCCTCCCATTATGTCAAAGTTATATGATGAATTTCCCTTGTTTGAGCTTTGCATTAAGCTAAAAACAACTCTTCAATGTGTCAAAGCTAATTTCTGCTCTCATCATATTGGTCATGACTGTTCAAAGTTAATCAGCCAAGGAGTGAATTATTGAGAGTTTGGTTGTATTATTTTTCAGTCACTTGGAGTAACGTTTTCCATTTATTCCATTTTCTGAAAATTGTCTTTGTGTGTGCATGAGACAGTGAAGCTAGCTATACATGGATTTTAGCCATTGAGATTTTCTTCAAGATTGTAGTCACTGACTTTAGAGTTCAAAGTTCACCCAGCCCACTGGTTCCCAGCCTGGGTTTCCCACTGGAGTTCTACAGGGACTGTGTTCCATCTACAGATATTCTGGGGGGCTACTAACTGGACACTGAAATTTTTTAAAGCTCCCGGGATGAGTCTAATGTTTAAAGAAGTATGAGAACCACTGAACTAGTTCAACCTCCTCAATTTAATTATGAACCAACTGAAGCCCAGAGAAGTATGACAGCAGGATGAACATCACATTCTGTCACATTCTGAGTAACTCCTGATAATGGACAAGGCACAGCTATTTACAAAGCTAGGCAGCTTGTAACAATCATTACTTGATCCATCTGTGCATTTTCTGAAAACACAGGTCACCCAGGGCTCCACCTGTGCTGTGTTTGGCCTGGGAGGAGTGGGTCTGTCCACTATCATGGGCTGTAAAGCAGCTGGAGCATCCAGGATCATTGCAGTGGACATCAACAAGGACAAATTTGCAAAGGCCAGAGAGGTGGGGGCCACTGAGTGCATCAACCCTCAAGACTACAAGAAACCCATCCAGGAGGTGCTAAAGGAAATGACCGATGGAGGTGTGGATTTTTCCTTTGAAGTCATTGGTCGGCTTGACACCATGGTATGTACCATAACATGCCTAGAGATTTCTCCTTCTGCAATCTGGAGTATGCTTAAGAAGCAGAATGTAAATATTATGTATAAAGAATATTTTTAAGAGTTGAATGTCAATTTTTCATCTCTTCTTTGTTAACTGGATTGTTTCATTTATTTTTGAGAAATCTTTCATTCTGTAAAATAAACAATCCTGTCTCAACTAATAGTTCCTTTTTAAACAGAGAAAAGGGCTTGTTATTTTCAATTAAGCCCTTAAGATTTCCATTATAAATTTTTAGTAAAAACATTCAAACTCAAGTAAATATAAATAGTATCAATTCTGTTCTCATATGGCAAGTTTTATTTTCTCCCACATTCTTCACAAAACTAGTTTGATAATTTTTATATGTTTTAATGAATTCTGGTTTTTTCTCATTTATCTGGCCCAAAAAAATGAGGCATTTTAGGCCAAGTAGTACTTAAATTAAGGAAAATATGTCCTAAAGAAAGTGACTGCTTTCGTGTATCACTCTATTTTACCACCCAGACAGCACAGAGCCTACCACGTGGCTTGCACCCAATCTCTATGCTGGACTGAAGACTTCAGAAAGTCAACAGATTTTACCAGCCGCCAAATTACTAGAAACATATTTTTTAGCAGTGTTTGTAAATTACATGAAATTATGTGTATAAAATACTTAACCAAATGCCACCTGTCATGTGCTAAGCCCTTAGTAAATGTCAGCTGGTGTTATTGATAGGAAATGCTATTTCCAATACTGCAATGCACACATCATCTTTGAATATATATGATCTTAGTTTCATATAATCACAAACCATCCATTTTGATGGGGAACATATTTCTAGCTATCTTTCACTTAACCAAACCAGACCACCTAAACAAATTTCTAGCTATCTTTCAAATAACCAAATTATTTTCACCTAACCAAACTCCTGTTGAAAAGTCCCCAGAGACCGACACGTCCCCATTGTTGAGGTTCTCCAGCAAGTCCCAGCAGTGCTAGTAATGGGAGCAGCACCCTGAGGGGAAGCTGCAGCAGCCTGCGCTGGGACGATACCCACAGACGAGTGAAGTTCCAAGAGAGACCACCTATTTCTGAGGCTGTCGCTTTTCTCCTTGTGGTCGTTTTCAATTGTTTTCCCTACATTTTCTCATAGGGAACTGGATTGTTACTTTACTGGAAGAAACCAAATATCTGATAGCCACAAGTTTTGCGAATATCTGTTCTTTGAAATGTCATAATTCAAACCCAAAGGACTAATCATTATGTAAATTCGGGGATCCGAAATCATTTTCTTACTACAGAATATGCTCAAAACCCTGGCTACGGGGAGGAGTCTTTGTCAACTATATTTTGAGATTCCAGATTAATAGATGCAGTTTAAAGTAAAACCAGTATACATTTTGGAGAGGGAAATACAACATTTAAAACATGTCCTAGAAGCGGAGAGTAAAATAGCTGTCCATGAAGAAGGGAGAACATCAAATGGATAAGAGAATATTTTTGATCATTATATCTTGTTCACCATCACAATATGCAGTTCAAAGTACCATGTTCAAAATCTCTCCCTATTAAAAGAATGAAAAATGAATGAACCAACTCCTTGTACTGCCTGAGAATCATGTGGTGATGAAACAGCGCCCTATTTCAGA
The DNA here is from genome assembly GCF_027409185.1 of Cynocephalus volans. Lineage (NCBI taxonomy): Eukaryota > Metazoa > Chordata > Mammalia > Dermoptera > Cynocephalidae > Cynocephalus > Cynocephalus volans. The sequence goes on along the minus strand of NC_084468.1, from coordinate 86,377,205 downwards.
AACCAGAATTATACACATTTGTCATGAAGTTTGCCCCTTTCTAAGAAATGAGTTAAAACACCAGTATTCATTAATCCATTCTTTCATTCAAAAAATGCTTTCCGGGCATTTCCTAAAGCCACAGCACTATCCTCGGCACCAAGGGAAATGAAGAAGCAAAAGACATAATCTCTTCCCTGCACACATTGACACTCTAGCTAGGTCAATAGCACATGATTCTGTGTAGCATGAGTAGGGACTGTCAGAGAGTCCACTTTAAAGATGCTAACTAATGATTTTATTCCAGCTGGCTGCCCTCTTATGCTGTCATGAGGCATGTGGCACAAGTGTCATTGTAGGAGTACCTCCTGATTCCCAAAGCCTCTCAGTGAACCCAGCGCTGCTATTGACGGGACGCACCTGGAAAGGAGCAGTTTTTGGTGGTATGTAGTTAGGCTCAATGGTCAAATTCTTATTAATATCAGACTTTTTTCTTTTACAAATGGCAGTCCAGGTTTTGAAAAGCAATGTGGTCAAAACCAACTTAAAATTCCTGTTATACCTATAGGCTCTTAATCAACTAGATGTGGAACTAATGCAGACAGAAGGTACTAGGACAGGTTTTTCTGGTGTTCCCACAAACTAATTAGGTCATTTCAGCATCACCTCTTTTGATACTCATAACTGCATAAGGCACCAAAATTCCCCAATAAACCTAAAGCGATAATACATGTGTACACTCCTTGTACAGCACTCCTTAATTTGGGGCATAATCACATCTTTGTAAATTCTCTATAACAGGCCTAGTAACTAAGGACTCTTGCTTATTTGGGGGGATTTTTTTAAAGTCTAAAGACTTCAAAGGATATAGAAGCACTCTATCAATCATAATCCTCAGTATAGTAGTCTGTGGAATGCAGCACTTTTTATAAACTTTTATCTTAATTTTATTTCAAAAGTCGCCTCTGCAAATCTCCTACATTTTCCCAGAAGAATCTAACAGTGACATTGTCTTCTTCTCAGGTTTTAAGAGTAAAGATTCAGTTCCTAAACTTGTGGCTGATTTTATGGCTAAGAAGTTTTCATTGGATCCATTAATAACCCATGTTTTACCTTTTGAAAAAATAAATGAAGGATTTGACCTGCTTCGTTCTGGAAAGAGGTAGATTTTAAGTTTCTTCTTATGGGAGGGGTTTGACGAACAGAGAATGAAAATGGAGAGGATGAGAACAAACCGGAGCGTCTTGGTTTCCGTCACCGGTTCAGTCTCTGCACGTGAAACCTCTAACATCGCACTGTGAGAGGCTGAGAACAGTGTTTTGTGTGTCCTATTCTGCTGACGTCAGATTATGTTAGTTATAGCGACTGTGAATGACCAGAGCCACTCAGCCTTCTTTACAAGAGAACACACACTTTTGATTAAAAAGAACTGTCACACAATCATAATTATAACATAGAGTCACTGAGGCCTCTGCCTGGCCACCTAAATAAGACTGATATTTAATGGCTATAAATTTAAATCATATTCACAATAGCCCCATATTTTTCATTGTGGGAGTGGGTGAAAGTACATTAGGATTGCATTCCATACAGATGCTATCAGTTTCCCATTGAAAAAATACTATGATTATTATTTCTTTTTGCATTTTACAACAAATTTTTCACAAAGCAAAGTTATGATAAACAGAAGGGCACAAAACGTTGTTTTAAAGATTTAAGTGTTACGTTTTCTCCAAAGCTTAGAATGAAATAAGCCAATTCTATTTCCTGCCTCCAGCACTTAATACTGCAACAACCTAAAAGATGAATTTTGTCACCTGCATTTGCATGAGGCACTGCCAGTGACAAGCAGTTCAATCTAACCTTGCCTTCTAGCTCGGTGGTCCACGCTTTATCTGCTACCCAGCACTTCTCTCCACGAGGTTTTCAACTTCAGACAGTATTTCCTAGGCACTCACATAGCAGAGTAAACCAGATACTTCATCTGACACGTATTACCGAGGAAGGAGAGGAACTGGCACCCACATAGCGCCAGCTGCTCCACTAAGTGTCTAACTGGCAGCGTCTCAGGTGTTTCCCAAACAAGTCTGATATGCCAGTCCCAATTTCACTATCTCAGAGAGGAGAAAACTGGGAGTCAGAAAGGACATGACTTGGCTAATATCACGCAGGTGGTATTCAGGGGAGCCACAAATGCAGGTAGATCTGTTTGCTGGCAAAGTCGATTCACTTCTTATTAAACCACAATATTTCTCAAGAGTGCATCCAGAAGAAGGTGAAACACGCTAATCATCCAGTGCCAGTTATCGTCTTCATCATCATCATCACAATCCTCAGATAGGAAAGATGATGGCAAATATGGAGATGATAAAACCAAATGGCAGTGTTGAGCAGCAAAAGAATTTGTTGATCTTGACTAAATTCACTTCTTCAGAATGTCATATAGTTGAATGTGCATATTAAAATAAAATGAATCTTGTCAATAAGAAAAGATTACAAATAGTCATATTTGATATTGGTAAGGGTAAGGCGACACAGGCACTTTCACATACTGCTTCTAGTAATATTAATTGTTACAACGTAGTGGAAAAGCAATTGGTAATTTGTATCACAAAACCTGAAAAACCATAGACACTTCGTCCAGGCAATTGTATTTCTAGAAATGTGTTTTACAAAAATTAGCACATGTTTATAGATATATTATGTGTATATATGCTTAAGCATCTTTACCTGAAATATAGTATCAAAAATAGGCATAATCCTAATAGTTCAACATTAACAGAATGTTTAAATAAATTCCAACAATGTATTAAAAATCAATGATGTCAGTAAAAAGAAATAATTTCAATGCTTTGGGAAATTATCAGGATGTCATATTAGACCCATAAAATAGAAAATTAAAATTCGGTAGACAATATATTTCTGTATTTTCAAATAGAACAATAAAAAATGCACGTATCTCTAGAAAGCATAGATAAAAATTCAAGTATATATTACCATGTTTATTCTGAGGTTGTGGGGTTACAGATTATTTTTAATTTCTTCTGTACACTGTCCTGTATTTTCTACTGTATCTACGTATCTTTTACTCTCTCAGAACTAATCAAATCAAATTTATTATCTACTTCTAAGAATCCTTAATCATCTTTGTATCAGAGCTCTATTAGACCTTCAACATGGTCCTAACATTCTTAAATTATCACTTCCTTCCTGCAAGTTATCTACCTTCTTAATTTGTGCAACATTGTTTCTGCCTTTCAATCTCAACACCACATATGAGGTGTGTGACCTGGAGCAAGTTACAACTCTAAGTCTCAGCTTTTATAATCTCTACATGAAAATAATATGACAGCCCACCTGGTAGCATTGTTGTTTAGGCTGAGGTCTGAAAAATGCAAGAAAAGGATCTGCAAATAGCAGGACGTTATTACACATTAGTAGTCATTGTTGATTATATTCCTCATTATGCCAGGCACATGGGCTTTCAAAAATGAATCCCTAAGGATGATAACATAGAATTGAAGTCTAAATGACAGTGCCACTCAGGATGTTACGAGTGAGCTTAAGATCGGAGAAAACACAAGACAGAGCAGGAAAAGTTGAACTGCCCTTTTACTTGACTTGACCTAAATGCAAAGAAATGAGAATGGAGTGGCTGGAAAAACAGAGAGATTTTCACTGGGACACCTCAAGGGCTCCTTGGACTCTCCCATGGAAGACTGTGAATCGTCTAAATGTCAACACAATATCTTTTCTTTCCTATTGCAGTATCCGCACCATCCTGACATTTTGAGACCGTACAGATGTCTGCCCTTGTGGCATCTTCTGCCTCCTCCATCCTGTGTCACGTGGAACACCAACTGGTCAACCTCATTAACTCTGTTCTTCAGAGATGCCATCAATCAATCAATCGATCTATTAATCAATAACATGCATAACATGGGGGCTTTCCAGAAGAAACCAATGTTGATGTGAAATCATTTTCATTCAAACGTTAAATCCAAACCAGACAGCTCTTTCAATAAGGTGCTGAATATCTCCTGGGGAATTGAAGTCAATAAACTTTCCTTCTTAATCATTCCACTATGGTCTCTTTTTCATTGAGGATATATATACTTGTGACTTCCTGAAGTTTTTGTTCTTTGTAACTCTTAATCGTTGAAACTCAGTGGAGGGGACCCTACACTTGCCCCCAACATACACATGATGAACGATCGGGCTTTAAGTGGTCTACTTCTACACCTATTTCCACTGTCTGTATTTCCCTTTCTATAAAGTACGCCAAAGGTCTGAGATAAAAACTATGGAACAGTGAAGGATAGACATTCATTTATAAGAGGAGAAGATCCAGAACTTCTAAATCTAGGAGATTTCTTACTAACTCAAAGGAAATATCACACACTTTCACACAGTGAAGGGAAGTGTTTTACTCCTTTTATACTATTTGCTTGCAGTAAATGCAAAATTGTTCTTTTGAATTAAAGGAGGTCTCGTGCTTCGTGTGATAGATACGAAGATCAAATACTAAATTTGAGACAGAACTCTTCCTGGAATCATGTTCAAATAACCTTTAATTTTTATTCATGAATGTGGTTTATTGATTAAATAGTGTTAGTTAATGATTACAATTGACTGAACATGAGGCATAAAGTAATTAAAAATAATACGGTGGTGTGAACTGTTGGGACAGGATAAAAGCAGCTGTGAAAACATCAGCTTGAATGGGTAAATAAGAAATGGCACAAACACCTACAGCAATATATTTTGTAAATCGATTTACACACACACATATACAGATGTACATTTTTGCAAGTTATTTTCAATCTGGAACTTCTCTACTAACTACCATGCCTTAATTCTAGCCTACGATGCTAGAATGACTCTAATATTTTGATATGTAAAAGCTATGGCCCCTATTTATTGATGCTTTCCCACTCTCAGAGGAAGGTTGGCATTTTGAACTTTCTCTCTAAATGTCTAATGAAAAGTTTACCCATATTCAGAGGAGTTAATGGCTGTCCTCAACAGACTTATTTCTTGCTTTGTTACAACCCTACATTGAGGAAAGGACCCTAGACACAGAGCAAAATGATTTGCCACTTACTATGTGACCTTCAGTAAGCCACTCAATGTCTCGGCCTGTCCATCTAGGTTTTTAAAAAATTCCTCTACCAACCCCTTACAGCTTTATGAAGTTTACATGGGATGATGCTAGTGAAAGGGCTTTGTCAACTGTGAAGTTCCACGTACATGCAGTAAACATTTCATTTTTCTGTCGTAGATGCTGAAGGAGATACTCAGGGTCAAAGCAGCTTCAGAATATTCCTAAGAGAACATCATGGGACACTACCTGCTGTTGGAGCTCCCAGATTTTTACCGGTGTGGACGATGTGCGATATCGTGTGGCACTCCTGGGCTCTCCCACAGACACCCGCATCAGTACTTAGCTATCTGTTAGCTGTTCTGGTCCTTTTCTGTGGGAGGAAAACACCCAGGCACCTCTTTTCAGCCATCATGCCGCGTCTCCCCACATGTTAAACCTAAGAGATGAATTAGGTGAGGCCATGCGGGCACCTCACCTAGCACAGTAAGCACCCTGGGAAGGTGAGATATTGCTAGTAATAATTTGTGAGTTTTGTGGAAAATAACAACATTTTAAATTTTTTCTGAGGAGAAAGCTCACACAGCTAGTAAGGGATAGGGTCTGTCTGATCCCACAGGCATGCCATAACCACAGCCCAACACTGTGTCCGGGCATGGGTAGAGGCCATCTCTTATTCATCACTGCCACCTACTGGACCCAGCTCAGTGCCGGGCACAGGGAGGTGGTCAGTCAGTGCTGGCTGCTATTGCATGGAACAGAAATGCCAGGGACGGTGAGCCCCTCTGCTGTGACTGACGGGGTGTCTGACTCCACTAGTGAAGGAAGTGCTGGATCAAACTCGCTCCTCTGGCTCCACCACCTGTGTCCTACTCATCAGTCCTGCTTCCTTCCCCTCCTTCCTAACTGCACCTTGTGGATTCAAACTCAAAGATTAGAGCAGGCGAAGGGAAAAGGAAAACAGAACCTTTTCTCCATGTTACCTAACTTATGTAACATGGAGAGAGGAAAAACATGCTATCTGACGATAGAGAGATATAAGGGGTGAGAGAGGGGAGAGATTAAAGTTTACATGTAGGGAAATATTTAACCTAGTGAAAATGAAAGGACATGTTACAGAGTTAAGGTAGAAGTCTAATTCAGGGCCCTTTTCTTCCTGATTTTACTTGGTCGGAGAATAGCTGATGGGTGTGGCTTAGAGAACCAGATCACATGTGCAATTGGGCAAGCAAACAACTTAACTGTGCAGTATATATTCATGTGCTGGGTCCAGGAGGACATCTGCAGGATTCATCTCCTGGTGTGCAGGAACACGGAAACAACATGAGCACAGCAGGAAAAGTAAGCTAAAAGATTTTACTACTGAATATATATTGTGATTAACATAATAAAGAAAGGGATACAGTATTTGATAAATAATTTTAAATTATTATCTGAATTAGAAACAAGGTATAGTAAAATACAGTATGCAATCTGTGTTACAATATGTACTGTATACTGAACTACAATATCTAAATAACTTTAGCCAGAATGCATAGAATCTGTATCTATTCAAGTCTTTATTTCTCACATTAAACAAATTTTCAGTAGTTAAAGTAACAGTTTATTCCAAGGGAATTGTGTCTATTTGCAAACCAAAAGTTAGAAGTCTCTAATCAAGAAGTTATCTTCATATTAACAAACCATAATTTAAATGATTCTCTGTAATCATATTCTTTTTATGAACATAGAAAAGTTAAGTCTGACATAAGTTTGAGGAGAATAATTCCATTGAATAGATTCCATTGAATGTCTCATGCTCCAGTTAGGAAAACGTTTGTAAAGGAAAAAAGTAAAAGTTAACTATTACCTTTTCATTATTATGAGCTTGTCCATAACAGTCTAAAAACTGTCTCAGAATACAAATGATAGACAAACTACAAAGAATAAATTATCTTATAAGGAATTCATTATCTTATAATGAATTAATTTTTTAAAATATAAAGCTGATTCAGAGGATTTTAGAATATCCTTTTAACCTTACTGTAAAATCTGTTACAAAAGTCATATTGTTCTCAAAGCATTAGAATCATCAGTTTAACAAGACATCAACATGCACGTTTTGATTAAAAGAAGCTCGTTATGCACAATTCAGGCAATATTCACAGAAATCCTATTCAACAACTGAACAGTATCTGCTCCATACAAAAGTCACCATGATTTTACAGAAACTTAATGCTAATACAATTTAAATCACTTATCAGCACTAGGAACACAGATCTTTGGTTCTAAGCATTCCATAAAATATATTTATTTGTTCAATGTGTTTACAAGTACAGAGAAATGCATATGGCCATTCAGTATAATCAACTAATGTTTTTTCTTCGCTTAATTACAGAAGTCTGTGCAACCGTTTTCAGAACACTTATTGTGTTAGGAGTGGCTCATGCAGTAAAATAACTCACTATGATAACTCCGTTTAAAGGTTCTGACGTTTCCATACATATACTGTGAGGCACAACAGGCTCCTATCAACAAGATTGACTGGAAATCGGGAGTCTGTGATTGTCCGTGTCCTCATTCTAACTCACTTTATTTTTATTCATTACTGATTAGTATCTACAATGTCATATTCTCCTCCCAATGAAAAATAGCTATGAAAAGAAAAAACTAAATCCCCCAAAACTCAGCTTGAAAGAAACAATGAGTTCATAGAGCAGAAGTGTGAGCCAGGGGTAGTAATGACAATGGTAAGTGCTGAGAGAGGCGGTCAGTGCTCCCCGCTCTGGTGCAACGTCAGTGACTTAGCTTCGGATAACACTTCATGTACGTTTACCTTCCTGCATTTTGTCCTCAAGTGATGGACACTAACATCTGCTTCGTGAGGTCGTTCTGAGAACTTCATAAATTAAAATCATGAAGCACATAGACTAGTGCCTGGTACATAGAAATAAGTGAACAAATGATAGTAACTGCTATCAATATTGTTGTGGTGGTTGTTCTTTGACCTTTCTTAACTTTTCCCTACCATGGGGTGGTGAAAATGCAAGGCTGGATTCATCTTAATTCTCTGGACAGCCAGTTTTGTGACTCCTTGTGAGGTTTAAATATCTTTAAAGTGTGTGACTCAACTGAATCAGACCACGACATGCCTGCCAATCATAGGCACCCGATACTCAGGACCTACCCACTACTCGAGTCAGTATATTATTTCCAAGAGCTCTCATATTTTATCATGGACCATGGCGAACACCCTGTAGTGTGGAAAAAATCGACAAAGATATTGAATTGAAAATGAACTGGACAAGAATAAATTTCCATTGAATTTTAAATCATATGTGCAATTATGTCAATTCTCACTGGAAAAAAGCTCTCTTAATGTACATGCTTTACAACACAGAAGACAGATTTAATGGTACATTCCCAAGTCCTGAAAATAGAGGTTCAACGTTTCTCTTTAAGAACGTCTATGAGTACGCTGTGTTAGCAAGAAATTCACACACGGTCTCCAGTTTTGGAATGTATGTGTGTGGGTGAGTGTGTGTTCATGTGCACGCACGCGCGCGCGCGAACACACACACACACACACACACACACACACACACACACACACACGCCGTGAGCTTTAACCTCTGCAATTCTTGGCTCAAATCTAATCTGGAAGGAGTCTCCACACATAAATTAGATAACAAAACAGGCTGCCAAAGCTAAGTTTCACATGAGAGGTGCAAACGAATAGCACACAGAAGTGGTGAACAGAGCAGATCAAAGGAGGAGAATAGGCAGAGAGACAAAGAGAAGCCACCCTAGGCAGGAAGGCAAGGACGTAACCGTTAGATCCTTTGGCTTCAGCAGAACGTTGAGCAAAGGAGCAACATATTTTATGTGAACAGACCCTGGCTCTGTCCTCAAATCATGGTGACTTACAACTTCACCTACAAGCTAAAGTTATGGATAATCAACCAATTTCAGGACAGCATTAGGAAATATCAGGAATAAACAGCTTTGGAGAAAAAATCATAAATATGGTGCGCAAGTACATATTCTATTTTATCTCAATGTCTTATTACACTTGATTCTGTTTCTCTTATATTATTGTTTTACATTTTTTTTAATTTAGCAGTCACTTGCACATATTGGTGGGGTACAGTGTGTGGTTTCAATTGGTCCATATACTGCTTCCCACCTTTTTTTAAAAGGTATTTTTATTCTCTTTGTAATCAGACATGTTCACTTCTATGGAGCATTTGTTGGGTACCAGATTCGGGGTTCAATGTTGCATGTACACAGTGTAAAAGACAAAAAAGTGGGGAACTACTGGTATCATCTCTCTGTTTAATTTTCCAGGTAATAAAATGCAAAGCAGCTGTGCTTTGGGAGGTAAAGAAACCCTTTTCCATTGAGGAGGTGGAGGTCGCACCTCCTAAGGCCTATGAAGTTCGTATCAAGGTAAAGCAACTACTTTAATTCCATTTAATTTTAGGTTTTAGAAATTCAGATAAAAGAAAATTCACATTAAAAAACACACTAAAATTTACTTAGAGGCACTTTGTACATGGCCATCCCGACAGTGGAATTACATTTGTTGTCAAGTAAAGACATAATTAAAAATTGTTAAATTTTTTTAAAGTGATGATGAAAGACTATGTACAGTATAAATCCAGTAAAATAAAAGAGAATTTATGTGTTTGTACAGAAAAAATAAATACAAGGGGATACGGATCAAAAATCCAACGTCAATTAACATTAGATATTTTCTTGTTGTTAATCTATAATTTCTACTTCTATAAAAATGCACACATTCTTTTATATTTTGTAAGAAAAATATTTTAGGGTCAATTAATTCACAGGTTATTCTAAATTGCTGTATTAAGGAAAAGATGGTAAAGGAATGTTTTAAATTAGATAATCTTGGAGATAAACTAAGTCTTTTGGTTTTAGGAAGAGTAGTAATTATGAGTAACACACCTGAAAACTCTACAGAAGACCAATTTCAGGAAACTGAGTGTGTTATATTCACTGGAGTGTCATAATCATTTTTGAGTCTAATCATCTTCTCTTTACTTTGTAGATAGTGGCCACTGGAATATGTCGATCAGATGACCACGTAATTAGTGGAAATATTGCCTCACCTCTCCCTGTGATTCTAGGCCATGAGGCAGCGGGCATCGTGGAGAGCATTGGAGAAGGGGTGACTACAGTAAAACCAGGTACAGAAGTCACACTCAGGGGACGTGCCGTGATGCAGGAACCTGAGATGAGAAAACAGGCAATGAGCAATGGATCAACCTGCACACGGTCGTGGCCAAGCTGGGACTTGAGGGCTTTCCTCCTTCCCTCTCTCCCTGCCCGGCTCAGGCACACACGCATTCAACACTCGTGCATTCTCTCCTGCAGCGATTCTGCATTGAGGATCTACTAGATGCCCGGTGCCAGCTTCGGGCCTGGGAGCACATGAGGATCAAAGAGACACAGTGCCTGCCACTGTGGAGTTCGTAATCTAGTAACGTCCATGGTAGTGGTGCTGAGCTCTGTCTTCTGTCAGGGCCCGAACAGAATCACAGGAGGGACAAGGGAAACAGCGGAAGCTTCTGTTCTGAGTCCCCAGATCAGTGTATGAAAACAGTCTGAGCAGAGTTCACAAAATAGTGTCTGTGAGGCTATAACCGAATCAATGTGATCTTGTCATAGGAGGTAAGAGGAGCCCATGTACTAATTTCTCTTCCAATATAGCCTTTATTTCTTGAACATGGAACCAATGAAACAGAGTAGATGGAAGGAAGTGAAAGAAACATAGCAGAAGGCATCGGGCCATAAACAGTGTCTGTTCTATTACCTTTAGAGGTGGTTACATGTGAGTGGTTACAAATTATTATGTATTTTATTTTCTGTATTTATTTATCCAAATTATATGGTACGTTAATATACATATTTTTACAGTTTGATGGTGAATAAATAGAAAGTTTCCATTCACTTTCAAAAGCCAAATATTGGTTATTAAAATTCTCATTTTCATTGTAACCCAAATACTACCAAATACCAGCTCTCCCCAACATCAAGTGGAATTGTGGCATCCCTCTTGCTACCAAAACTTATATTCACACTGAGAATTTTTAAGGTTTAATTAATATAGGATTAAATGAGATTATGTGTGTAAAGGCCCAAGGAGAAACATAGGCAAGCAATAAGAGTTAACTATTAATTCAAGAAATGATTTTTTAAAACCATAACCTTTTCCACATTTGCATTTCGTCTTTGGAACTCTTCAGGCACGTATAAACTGATAACAATGTTGGCAGGCAATGACCAATGACATAGTTGTAATTGGACCTTAAGTCCTGGGGACTTTTAAAAGGCACACTATTTTATGTATATATGTTAGCTTTCAGCTTTTGCTCTATGAATTCCTGGATAGAAATCAAAGATGAATTTCTTTTATATCCTTCCAGGTGACAAAGTCATCCCACTCTTTACTCCCCAGTGTGGAAAATGCAGAATTTGTAAAAACCCAGAAAGCAACTTCTGCTTGAAAAATGAGTAAGTTTCTAATATTCTCCTTGTACAGCCCATGAGTTTACACATCAGTTATGCTCCTGTCTCATGCCCTTGTGTGTCTGTGTGTTCCACTGACCAGTCTAGGCAAGCCTCGTGGAACCATGCAGGATGGCACCACCAGGTTCACCTGCAGAGGGAAACCCGCCCACCACTTCGTGGGTGTCAGCACCTTCTCTCAGTACACAGTGGTGGATGAGATCGCAGTGGCCAAAATTGATGCAGCCTCACCGCTGGAGAAAGTCTGCCTCATCGGCTGTGGATTTTCAACTGGTTATGGGTCTGCCGTCAAAGTTGCCAAGGTAGGAATGACAATGGGCCGTAGAATCAGTTGCACTCAGACTGTTCAGAAACATAACGGGAAGCAATTGCTAACAAGACTCATGGATGACACTTCATAGCTGTGTGGTATGGATTATGAATAGAAAACACGGCCCCCACTGGACAAAGGGCATAAAGTGTAATTACGATTTGTAACAATAAATATGCTAGTAATATTGATTTGATCAACATATCTCAATGTTGAACCCAAAAAATACGTATAATCAATTTGGATTCAATAAAAACTTTTTTAAAAGAAGATATGAAAAATGGTCCCCAAAGAGTTGAGAGTCTATCCTAGAAAATCACCATTCATACTTAGTTAAGAAAAAGCAAAGATTTCATTTTCAGTAACTATTCTTCTATATTTGTTCTCTCTGGGACTGTTAAATTTGGGGGCTGGGAACTCATCTAGTCATTCATTCTGCAATTAGAGAGCACCTCTACATGCATTGGGTGCAGAACGTTCTGCTAAGTTCTGAGGCAGCAAAAGTAAATAAAATGGTGCGTTTGCCTTTGAGGAGCATCTAGTCCATGGCTTCCCACTCCCAGAATTAGGATCAAAAGTAGATTCCAAATAAATACTTGATGCACCTCCAAAGTGAAGGTCCACCACTCTGTGGAATCCTGGGAGGAAAGTAAATGAATATTTAAAGGTACTTTTATTTCACTCATTATGGGATGTCACTCGTACATGTCCTCCCCTACTGTCACACACACGCACACACAGACATGCGTGTACACACACTTCAGAAGTGGTAAATTTCAAGGTAAGATTCTTTAAGGGCTCCTCTTCCAGATCATTGAAAGCCTAGTGGTATCTTTCATTTTATGTAACTGAGGTCCACAGACACAAAGCTATTTTCCCAAAATCTCACAGCTGGTTACTATAAGAACTGAGACTAGAATATATTTCTCAGATCTACTGAATGTTAAATTCTAATACTTAATCACTAGCACTTTTAAATCACAGTCACAAGCCTCGTATTTTTCTAAAGAAGGTAGAAAGTGGTGTTGTACCTCATAGTATTTAATAACACTGGGTGAATGAATGAGTGCATAGACACCCTTAAGGGAATGTAACAGCGAGATCACACAGAACAGGAACAGCATTTTACCCATTCTAAAGGATGACCAGAGGCAACTAGGTTCACTAAACAGTTCCTAGCCAATGTAAACAACTTAGATCACATCTTTTCTAAATTTCTGTGACTTTAGTACTAAGTCCCTTGAGGCCATTGCCTCTTCAGATGGAGCACGGGGCCTAAGTGACCTTGCCCACACAACAGAAGCTGACAGTACTCATGATAATAAATTTCTTTCATTATTAAAAAAATAGAACAACTTTTGTTGCACTATTTTCAGTAGTACATTTTAAAAAGCAGGGATAAAGACCCATGAAGATCACATTGGTCTCAAGCTGCATGAAGGTACGTCAAAAAGATTACGGAAAAACAGAACTTAAAGACAATACAAACCTTTCCAAGAAGTTTTTTTTATTTTAAATTTTTTATTTATTAATACCATATTCATTCTTACAAGACATGGTATTTCTTTATGCCCTTTACCCTACCTAAAACTTGCCAAACCCCTCCCTGCCTCCCCCCAATCTCTAGTATCCTTAGGTTTTTTCTCTCCTTCTGAAAGTTCAACATATTATTGTCTTTCCTTTCATTCTTTCCTTCATTTCTTCTTTCTTCCCTCCCTCGCTTCCTCCCTTCCTCCCTCCTTGCCTTCCTTCCTAGCAGCCAGTTATAAGTGAGAACATGCAGTATTTCTGTTTCTTTGTCTGTCTTATTTCAAGTGACATAATTTTCTACAGACTCATCCATGTTGCTGCAAATGCCAGAATTTCATTCTTATGTATTCCGCTGTGTATATATACTACATTTTCTTTATCCTGTCATCTGTCGATGGACACTTACGTTGGTTTCATATTTTGGCTCTTGTAAACAGCGCTGCAGTGAACATGGGAGTGCAGGTATCCTTTCGACATGATGGTTTCCGTTCCTCTGGGTATACACCCAGCAGTGGGATGGCTGGATCACATGGTAGCCCTATCTGTGGTTGTTTGAGAAACCTCCATACCGTTTTCCATAATGGCTGTGCCAGTTTACAGTCCCACCAACAGTGTAGAGGAGTTCCCCTTTCCTGCATCCTCAACAGCATTTGCTATTCTCAGTCTTTTTAATAATGGCCAGTCTACCCGGGGTGTGATGATATCTCAGTGTGGTTTTGGTTTGGATTTCTCTGATGACTAGTGATGCTGAGCAGTTTTTCTTGTACCTGTTGCCCATTTGTATGTCCTCCTTTGAAAAATGTCTATTCATCTCCTTGGTCCATTTTTTAATTGGATTATTTGTTTTTCTACCATATACTTGTTTGAGTTCTTTGTATATTCTGGATATTAAGCCCTTAATGGATACATGGCTTGCAAATATTTTCTCCCTTTCTGTAGGTTGTCTTCTCATTCTATTGATTCCTTTGCTGTGCAGAAGCCTTTTAGTTTGATCTAATATAATTTGTTCACATTTTCTTTTGTTGCTTGTGCTTTATGAAGTACCCTCTCATTATTTTAAAGTTACACATTGAATGTCCCCAATTTAGGCTTTGCATTAAGCTAAGGACAACTCTTCAATGCATCAAAGCTGATTTCTGCTCTCATTATATTGGCCATGACTACTGAAAGTTAATCAATCGAAGCGTGAATTGTTGAGAGTTTGATTAGATTGTTTTTCAGTCACCTGGAGTAACCTTTTCCACTTATTTCATCTTCTGAAAATTGCCTTTGTGTGTGCATGAGACAGTGAAGCTAGCTACAGATGGATTTTAGCCATTGAGATTTTCTTCAAGATTGTAGAGTTCAAAGATCATCCAGCCCACTCGTTCCCAGCCTGGGTTTCCCATTGGAGTTACTTGGGGACTGTGTTCCAACTACACAGATTCAGATGGGCTATGACCTGGCCACTGAGATTTTGTAAAGCTCCTCACTGAGATGAATCTAAATGCAGCAAGCTATGAGAACCACTGAACTAATTCAACCTCCTCAATTTAAGCACGAGCCAACTAAAGCCCAGAGAGGTTTGACAGTAGGTTGAACGTCACAGTCTGAGTAGCTCCTGATAATGGACAAGACATGGCTACTTATAAAGCTTAGGTACTTTGTAACAGTCTTTACTTGATCCATCTGTGCATTTTTTGAAAGCACAGGTCACCAAGGGCTCCACCTGTGCTGTGTTTGGCCTGGGAGGAGTGGGTCTGTCCACTATCATGGGCTGTAAAGCAGCCGGAGCATCCAGAATCATTGCAGTGGACATCAACAAGGACAAATTTGCAAAGGCCAGAGAGGTGGGGGCCACCGAGTGCATCAACCCTCAAGACTACAAGGAACCCATCCAGGAGGTGCTAAAGGAAATGACCGATGGAGGTGTGGATTTTTCCTTTGAAGTCATTGGTCGGCTTGACACCATGGTATGTACCATGACATGCCTAGAGATTACTCCTTCTGCAATCTGGAGTATGCTTAAGAAGTAGAATATAAATATTACGCATAAAGAATATTTTTAAGAGATGAATGTCAATTTTTCATCCCTTTTTTGTTACCTGGATTGTTTCATGTTTTTAATGAGAAATCTTTCATTCTGCAAAATAAGCTATCCTGTCTCAAATAATATTTCTTCTTTAAACAGAGAAAAGGGCTTGTTATTTTTAATTAAGCCCTTAAAAATTTACATTATTAATTTTTAGTGAAAACATTCCAATGGAAGTAAATATAAACAACATAAATTCTTTTCTCATATGGCAAGTTTTATTTTTTCCCACATACTTAACAAAAAATGTTATGCTAATTTTCATGTGTTTTAATGAATTTGGGGGGATTTTTCATACACTGTCCATCCACAAAAAAAAAGAGATTTGAGGCCAAGTGATATTTAAGGAAAACATGTCCTAAAGAAAGTGACTGCTTTCATGTATCACTATGTTTTGCCACCTAGAAAGCACCATGCCTTCCACATGGCTGGACCCAATCTCTATGTCGGACTAAAGACTTTTCAAAAGTCAAGAAATTTTACTAGCCCCCAAATTTAGAGATACATGTCCCGTTGCAGTGTTTGTGAATTACAAGAAATTATGTGTATAAAATACTTAGCACAGTGCCATCTGTCATGTGGTAAGCTCTCAATTAATGTCAGCTGGCATTATTGATAGGAAATGCTATTTCCAATCTTGCAGTGCACACATCTTTAAGTATACACGGTGTTACTTTCATGCAATTACAAAACATTCAATTTTGATGGGGGACATATTTCTAGCTATCCTTCACCTAATCGAAATTCTCCAGGATCCTGTTGAAAAGTCCCCAGAGACCGACACGTCCCCATTGTTGAGGTTCTCCAGCAAGTCCCAGCAGTGCTAGTAATGGGAGCAGCACCCTGAGGGGAAGCTGCAGCAGCCTGCGCTGGGACGATACCCACAGACGAGTGAAGTTCCAAGAGAGACCACCTATTTCTGAGGCTGTCGCTTTTCTCCTTGTGGTCGTTTTCAATTGTTTTCCCTACATTTTCTCATAGGGAACTGGATTGTTACTTTACTGGAAGAAACCAAATATCTGATAGCCACAAGTTTTGGGAATATCTGTTCGTTGAAATGTCGTAATTCAAACCCAAAGGACTAATCATTATGTAAATTCGGGGATCCTAAATCATTTTCTTACTACAGAATATGCTCAAAACCCTGGCTACGGGGAGGAGTCTTTGTCAACTATATTTTGAGATTCCAGATTAATAGATGCAGTTTAAAGTAAAACCAGTATACATTTTGGGGAGGGAAATACAACATTTAAAACATGTCCTAGAAGCGGAGAGTAGAATAGCAGTCCATGAAGAAGGGAGAACATCAAACGGATAAAAGAACATTTTTGACCATAATATCTTGTTCACCATCACAATACCTGGTTCAAAGTACCATGTTCAAAATCTCTCCCTATTAAAAGAATGAAAAATGAATGAACCAACTCCTTGTACTGCCTGAGAATCACGTGGTGATGAAACAGCGCCCTATTTCAGAAACCAGAATTATACACATTTGTCATGAAGTTTGCCCCTTTCTAAGAAATGAGTTAAAACACCAGTATTCATTAATCCATTCTTTCGTTCAAAAAATGCTTTCCGGGCATTTCCTAAAGCCACAGCACTATCCTCGGCACCAAGGGAAATGAAGAAGCAAAAGACATAATCTCTTCCCTGCACACATTGACACTCTAGCTAGGTCAATAGCACATGATTCTGTGTAGCATGAGTAGGGACTGTCAGAGAGTCCACTTTAAAGATGCTAACTAATGATTTTATTCCAGCTGGCTGCCCTCTTATGCTGTCATGAGGCATGTGGCACAAGTGTCATTGTAGGAGTACCTCCTGATTCCCAAAGCCTCTCAGTGAACCCAGCGCTGCTATTGACGGGACGCACCTGGAAAGGAGCAATTTTTGGTGGTATGTAGTTAGGCTCAATGGTCAAATTCTTATTAATATCAGACTTTTTTCTTTTACAAATGGCAGTCCAGGTTTTGAAAAGCAATGTGGTCAAAACCAACTTAAAATTCCTGTTATACCTATAGGCTCTTAATCAACTAGATGTGGAACTAATGCAGACAGAAGGTACTAGGACAGGTTTTTCTGGTGTTCCCACAAACTAATTAGGTCATTTCAGCATCACCTCTTTTTATACTCATAACTGCATAAGGCACCAAAATTCCCCAATAAACCTAAAGCGATAATACATGTGTACACTCCTTGTACAGCACTCCTTAATTTGGGGCATAATCACATCTTTGTAAATTCTCTATAACAGGCCTAGTAACTAAGGACTCTTGCTTATTTGGGGGGATTTTTTAAAAGTCTTCTGAAGACTTCAAAGGATATAGAAGCACTCTATCAATCATAATCCTCAGTATAGTAGTCTGTGGAATGCAGCACTTTTTATAAACTTTTATCTTAATTTTATTTCAAAAGTCGCATCTGCAAATCTCCTACGTTTTCCCAGAAGAATCTAACAGTGACGTTGTCTTCTTCTCAGGTTTTAAGAGTAAAGATTCAGTTCCTAAACTCGTGGCTGATTTTATGGCTAAGAAGTTTTCATTGGATCCATTAATAACCCATGTTTTACCTTTTGAAAAAATAAATGAAGGATTTGACCTGCTTCGTTCTGGAAAGAGGTAGATTTTAAGTTTCTTCTTATGGGAGGGGTTTGACGAACAGAGAATGAAAATGGAGAGGATGAGAACAAACCGGAGCGTCTTGGTTTCCGTCACCGGTTCAGTCTCTGCATGTGAAACCTCTAACATCGCACTGTGAGAGGCTGAGAACAGTGTTTTGTGTGTCCTATTCTGCTGACGTCAGATTATGTTAGTTATAGCGACTGTGAATGACCAGAGCCACTCAGCCTTCTTTACAAGAGAACACACACCTTTGATTAAAAAGAACTGTCACACAATCATAATTATAACATAGAGTCACTGAGGCCTCTGCCTGGCCACCTAAATAAGACTGATATTTAATGGCTATAAATTTAAATCATATTCACAATAGCCCCATATTTTTCATTGTGGGAGTGGGTGAAAGTACATTAGGATTGCATTCCATACAGATGCTATCAGTTTCCCATTGAAAAAATACTATGATTGTTATTTCTTTTTGCAGTTTACAACAAATTTTTCACAAAGCAAAGTTATGATAAACAGAAGGGCACAAAACGTTGTTTTAAAGATTTAAGTGTTACGTTTTCTCCAAAGCTTAGAATGAAATAAGCCAATTCTATTTCCTGCCTCCAACACTTAATACTGCAACAACCTAAAAGATGAATTTTGTCACCTGC
Source organism: Cynocephalus volans (assembly GCF_027409185.1). NCBI lineage: Eukaryota > Metazoa > Chordata > Mammalia > Dermoptera > Cynocephalidae > Cynocephalus > Cynocephalus volans. The sequence goes on along the minus strand of NC_084468.1, from coordinate 86,358,403 downwards.
GTTTGCATGAGGCACTGCCAGTGACAAGCAGTTCAATCTAACCTTGCCTTCTAGCTCAGTGGTCCACGCTTTATCTGCTACCCAGAACTTCTCTCCACGAGGTTTTCAACTTCAGACAGTATTTCCTAGGCACTCACATAGCAGAGTAAACCAGATACTTCATCGGACACATATTACCGAGGAAGGAGAGGAACTGGCACCCACATAGCGCCAGCTGCTCCACTAAGTGTCTAACTGGCAGCGTCTCAGTTGTTTCCCAAACAAGTCTGATATGCCAGTCCCAATTTCACTATCTTAGAGAGGAGAAAACTGGGAGTCAGAAAGGACATGACTTGGCTAATATCACGCAGGTGGTATTCAGGGGAGCCACAAATGCAGGTAGATCTGTTTGCTGGCAAAGTCGATTCACTTCTTATTAAACCACAATATTTCTCAAGAGTGCATCCAGAAGAAGGTGAAACACGCTAATCATCCAGTGCCAGTTATCGTCTTCATCATCATCATCACAATCCTCAGATAGGAAAGATGATGGCAAATATGGAGATGATAAAACCAAATGGCAGTGTTGAGCAGCAAAAGAATTTGTTGATCTTGACTAAATTCACTTCTTCAGAATGTCATATAGTTGAATGTGCATATTAAAATAAAATGAATCTTGTCAATAAGAAAAGATTACAAATAGTCATATTTGATATTGGTAAGGGTAAGGCGACACAGGCACTTTCACATACTGCTTCTAGTAATATTAATTGTTACAATGTAGTGGAAAAGCAATTGGTAATTTGTATCACAAAACCTGAAAAACCATAGACACTTCATCCAGGCAATTGTATTTCTAGAAATGTGTTTTACAAAAATTAGCACATGTTTATAGATATATTTATGTGTATATATGCTTAAGCATCTTTACCTGAAATATAGTATCAAAAATAGGCATAATCCTAATAGTTCAACATTAACAGAATGTTTAAATAAATTCCAACAATGTATTAAAAATCAATGATGTCAGTAAAAAGAAATAATTTCAATGCTTTGGGAAATTATCAGGATGTCATATTAGACCCATAAAATAGAAAATTAAAATTCGGTAGACAATATATTTCTGTATTTTCAAATAGAACAATAAAAAATGCACGTATCTCTAGAAAGCATAGATAAAAATTCAAGTATATATTACCATGTTTATTCTGAGGTTGTGGGGTTACAGATTATTTTTAATTTCTTCTGTACACTGTCCTGTATTTTCTACTGTATCTACGTATCTTTTACTCTCTCAGAGCTAATCAAATCAAATTTATTATCTACTTCTAAGAATCCTTAATCATCTTTGTATCAGAGCTCTATTAGACCTTCAACATGGTCCTAACATTCTTAAATTATCACTTCCTTCCTGCAAGTTATCTACCTTCTTAATTTGTGCAACATTGTTTCTGCCTTTCAATCTCAACACCACATATGAGGTGTGTGACCTGGAGCAAGTTACAACTCTAAGTCTCAGCTTTTATAATCTCTACATGAAAATAATATGACAGCCCACCTGGTAGCATTGTTGTTTAGGCTGAGGTCTGAAAAATGCAAGAAAAGGATCTGCAAATAGCAGGACGTTATTACACATTAGTAGTCATTGTTGATTATATTCCTCATTATGCCAGGCACATGGGCTTTCAAAAATGAATCCCTAAGGATGATAACATAGAATTGAAGTCTAAATGACAGTGCCACTCAGGATGTTACGAGTGAGCTTAAGATCGGAGAAAACACAAGACAGAGCAGGAAAAGTTGAACTGCCCTTTTACTTGACTTGACCTAAATGCAAAGAAATGAGAATGGAGTGGCTGGAAAAACAGAGAGATTTTCACTGGGACACCTCAAGGGCTCCTTGGACTCTCCCATGGAAGACTGTGAATCGTCTAAATGTCAACACAATATCTTTTCTTTCCTATTGCAGTATCCGCACCATCCTGACATTTTGAGACCGTACAGATGTCTGCCCTTGTGGCATCTTCTGCCTCCTCCATCCTGTGTCACGTGGAACACCAACTGGTCAACCTCATTAACTCTGTTCTTCAGAGATGCCATCAATCGATCAATCGATCAATTAATCAATAACATGCATAACATGGGGGCTTTCCAGAAGAAACCAATGTTGATGTGAAATCACTTTCATTCAAACGTTAAATCCAAACCAGACAGCTCTTTCAATAAGGTGCTGAATATCTCCTGGGGAATTGAAGTCAATAAACTTTCCTTCTTAATCATTCCACTATGGTCTCTTTTTCATTGAGGACATATATTCCTTGTGACTTTCTGAAGTTTTTGTTCTTTGTAACTCTCAGTCGTTGAAACTCAGTGGAGGGGACCCTACACTTGCCCCCAACATACACATGATGAACGATCGGGCTTTAAGTGGTCTACTTCTACACCTATTTCCACTGTCTGTATTTCCCTGTCTATGAAATACGCCAAAGGTCTGAGATAAAAACTATGGAACAGTAAAGGATAGACATTCATTTATAAGAGGAGAAGATCCAGAACTTCTAAATCTAGGAGATTTCTTACTAACTCAAAGGAAATATCACACACTTTCACACAGTGAAGGGAAGTGTTTTACTCCTTTTATACTATTTGCTTGCAGTAAATGCAAAATTGTTCTTTTGAATAAAAGGAGGTCTCATGCTTCATGTGATAGATACGAGGTTCAAACACTAAATGTGAGACAGAACTCTTCCTGGAATCATGTTCAAATAACCTTTAATTTTTATTCATGAATGTGCCTTATTGATGAAATAGTGTTAGTTAATGATTACAATTCACTGAACATGAGGCATAAGGTGATTAAAAATAATACGGTGGCATGAACTGTGGGGACAGGATAAAAGCAGCTGTGAAAACATCAGCTTGAATGGGTAAATAAGAAATGGCACAAACACCTACAGCAATATATTTTGTAAGTCGATTTACACACACACATATACAGATGTACATTTTTGCAAGTTATTTTCAATCTGGAACTTTTCTACTAACTACCATGCCTTAAGTCTAGCCAATCGTGCTAGAATGACTCTAATATCTGGATATGTAAAAGCTATGGCCCCTATTTATTAATGTTTTCCCACTCTCAGAGGAAGGTTGGCATTTTGAGCTTTCTCTCTAAATGTGTAATGAAAAGTTTACCCATATTCAGAGGAGTTAATGGCCGTCCTCAAAAGACTTATTTCTTGCTTTGTTACAACCCTACATTGAGGAAAGGACCCTAGACACAGAGCAAAATGATTTGCCACTTACTATGTGACCTTCAGTAAGCCACTCAACGTCTCGGCCTGTCCATCTAGGTTTTTAAAAAATTCCTCTACCAACCCCTTACAGCTTTATGAAGTTTACATGGGATGATGCTAGTGAAAGGGCTTTGTCAACTGTGAAGTTCCACGTACATGCAGTAAACATTTCATTTTTCTGTCGTAGATGCTGAAGGAGATACTCAGGGTCAACGCAGCTTCAGAATATTCCTAAGAGAACATCATGGGACACTACCTGCTGTTGGCGCTCCCAGATTTTTACACCAGTGTGGACGATGTGCGATATCATGTGGCACTCCTGGGCTCTCCCACAGACACTCGCATCAGTACTTAGCTATCTGTTAGCTGTTCTGGTCCTTTTCTGTGGGAGGAAAACACCCAGGCACCTCTTTTCAGCCATCATGCTCCGTCTCCCCACATGTTAAACCTAAGAGATGAATTAGGTGAGGCCATGCGGGCACCTAACCTAGCGCAGTAAGCACCCTGGGAAGGTGAGATATTGATAGTAATAATTTGTGAGTTTTGCGGAAAATGGCAACATTTTAAAATTTTTCTGAGGAGAAAGCTCACACAGCTAGTAAGGGATAGGGTCTGTCTGATCCCACAGGCATGCCATAACCACAGCCCAACACTGTGTCCGGGCATGGGTAGAGGCCATCTCTTATTCATCTCTGCCACCTACTGGACCCAGCTCAGTGCCGGGCACAGGGAGGTGGTCAGTCAGTGCTGGCTGCTATTGCATGGAACAGAAATGCCAGGGACGGTGAGCCCCTCTGCTGTGACTGACGGGGTGTCTGACTCCACTAGTGAAGGAAGTGCTGGATCAAACTCGCTCCTCTGGCTCCACCACCTGTGTCCTACTCATCGGTCCTGCTTCCTTCCCCTCCTTCCTAACTGCACCTTGTGGATTCAAGCTCAGAGACAAGAGCAGGCCACGAGAAAGCAAAAGCAGAACTCAGAATGACGTATGTAAGATGGAGAGAGGAAAAACATGACATGTGAAAGAGAGAGATAAGGTGTGGGAGAGGGGAGAGATTAAAGTTTACATGTAGGCAAATATTTACCCTAGTGAAAATGAAAGGACGTGTTACAGAATTAAGGTAGAAGTCTAATGAGGGGCCCTTTTCTTCCTGATTTCACTTGGTCTGAGAATAGCTGATGGGTGTGGCTTAAAGAACCAGATCACATGTGCAATTGGGCAAGCAAACAACATAACTGTGCAGTATATATTCATGTGCTGGGTCCAGGAGGACATCTGCAGGATTCATCTCCTGGTGTGCAGGAACACGGAAACAACATGAGCACAGCAGGAAAAGTAAGCTAAAAGATTTTACTACTGAACATATATTGTGATTAACATAATAAAGAAAGGGATACAGTATTTGATAAATAATTTTAAATTATTATCTGAATTAGAAACAAGGTATAGTAAAATACAGTATGCAATCTGTTCTACAATATGTACTTATACTGAAGTGCAATGAAAAAATGCCATTTCTAAACAACTTTAACCAGATTATATAGAATCTGTATCTATTCAAGTCTTTATTTCTCACATTAAACAAATGTTCAGTAGTTAAAGTAACAGTTTATTCCAAGGGAATTGTGTCTACTTGCAAACCAAAAGTTAGAAGTCTCTAATCAAGAACTTACCTTCATGTTAACAAACCGTAATTTAAATGATTTTCTGTAATCATATTCCTTTTATGAACAGAAAAGTTAAGTCTGACATAAGTTTGAGGAGAATAATTCCATTGAATAGATTCCATTGAATGTCTCATGCTCCAGTTAGGAAAACGTTTGTAAAGGAAAAAAGTAAAAGTTAACTATTACCTTTTCATTATTATGAGCTTGTCCATAACAGTCTAAAAACTGTCTCAGAATACAAATGATAGACAAACTACAAAGAATAAATTATCTTATAAGGAATTCATTATCTTATAATGAATTAATTTTTTAAAATGTATAGCTGATTCAGAGGATTTTAGAATATCCTTTTAACCTTACTGTAAAATCTTTTACAAAAGTCATATTGTTCTCAAAGCATTAGAATCACCAAAATTTAACAAGACATCAACATGCACGTTTTGAATAAAAGAAGCTCGTTATGCACAATTCAGGCAATTTTCACAGAAATCCTATTCAACAACTGAACAGTATCTGCTCCATACAAAAGTCACCATGATTTTACAGAAACTTAATGCTAATACAATTTAAATCACTTATCAGCACTAGGAACACAGATCTTTGGTTCTAAGCATTCCATAAAATATATTTATTTGTTCAATGTGTTTACAAGTACAGAGAAATGCATATGGCCATTCAGTATAATCAACTAATGTTTTTTCTTCGCTTAATTACAGAAGTCTGTGCAACCGTTTTCAGAACACTTATTGTGTTAGGAGTGGCTCATGCAGTAAAATAACTCACTATGATAACTCCGTTTAAAGGTTCTGACGTTTCCATACATATACTGTGAGGCACAACAGGCTCCTATCAACAAGATTGACTGGAAATCGGGAGTCTGTGATTGTCCGTGTCCTCATTCTAACTCACTTTATTTTTATTCATTACTGATTAGTATCTACAATGTCATATTCTCCTCCCAATGAAAAATAGCTATGAAAAGAAAAAACTAAATCCCCCAAAACTCAGCTTGAAAGAAACAATGAGTTCATAGAGCAGAAGTGTGAGCCAGGGGTAGTAATGACAATGGTAAGTGCTGAGAGAGGCGGTCAGTGCTCCCCGCTCTGGTGCAACGTCAGTGACTTAGCTTCGGATAACACTTCATGTACGTTTACCTTCCTGCATTTTATTGTCCTCAAGTGATGGACACTAACATCTGCTTCGTGAGGTCGTTCTGAGAACTTCATAAATTAAAATCATGAAGCACATAGACTAGTGCCTGGTACATAGAAATAAGTGAACAAATGATAGTAACTGCTATCAATATTGTTGTGGTGGTTGTTCTTTGACCTTTCTTAACTTTTCCCTACCATGGGGTGGTGAAAATGCAAGGCTGGATTCATCTTAATTCTCCGGACAGCCAGTTTTGTGACTCCTTGTGAGGTTTAAATATCTTTAAAGTGTGTGACTCAACTGAATCAGACCACGACATGCCTGCCAATCATAGGCACCCGATACTCAGGACCTACCCACTACTCGAGTCAGTATATTATTTCCAAGAGCTCTCATATTTTATCATGGACCATGGCGAACACCCTGTAGTGTGGAAAAAATCGACAAAGATATTGAATTGAAAATGAACTGGACTAGAATGAATTTCCATTGAATTTTAAATCATATTTGCAATTATGTCAATTCTCACTGGAAAAAAGCTCTCTTAATGTACATGCTTTACAACACAGAAGACAGATTTAATGGTACATTCCCAAGTCCTGAAAATAGAGGTTCAACGTTTCTCTTTAAGAACGTCTATGAGTACGCTGGGTTAGCAAGAAATTCACACACGGTCTCCAGTTTTGGAATGTATGTGTGTGGGTGAGTGTGTGTTCATGTGCACGCACGCGCGCGCGCGAACACACACACACACACACACACACACACACACACACACGCCGTGAGCTTTAACCTCTGCAATTCTTGGCTCAAATCTAATCTGGAAGGAGTCTCCACACATAAATTAGATAACAAAACAGGCTGCCAAAGCTAAGTTTCACATGAGAGGTGCAAACGAATAGCACACAGAAGTGGTGAACAGAGCAGATCAAAGGAGGAGAATAGGCAGAGAGACAAAGAGAAGCCACCCTAGGCAGGAAGGCAAGGACGTAACCGTTAGATCCTTTGGCTTCAGCAGAACGTTGAGCAAAGGAGCAACATATTTTATGTGAACAGACCCTGGCTCTGTCCTCAAATCATGGTGACTTACAACTTCACCTACAAGCTAAAGTTATGGATAATCAACCAATTTCAGGACAGCATTAGGAAATATCAGGAATAAACAGCTTTGGAGAAAAAATCATAAATATGGTGCGCAAGTACATATTCTATTTTATCTCAATGTCTTATTACACTTGATTCTGTTTCTCTTATATTATTGTTTTACATTTTTTTTAATTTAGCAGTCACTTGCACATATTGGTGGGGTACAGTGTGTGGTTTCAATTGGTCCATATACTGCTTCCCACCTTTTTTTAAAAGGTATTTTTATTCTCTTTGTAATCAGACATGTTCACTTCTATGGAGCATTTGTTGGGTACCAGATTCGGGGTTCAATGTTGCATGTACACAGTGTAAAAGACAAAAAAGTGGGGAACTACTGGTATCATCTCTCTGTTTAATTTTCCAGGTAATAAAATGCAAAGCAGCTGTGCTTTGGGAGGTAAAGAAACCCTTTTCCATTGAGGAGGTGGAGGTCGCACCTCCTAAGGCCTATGAAGTTCGTATCAAGGTAAAGCAACTACTTTAATTCCATTTAATTTTAGGTTTTAGGAATACAGATAATAGAAAATTCACATTAAAAAACACACTAAAATTTACTAAGAGGCACTTTGTACATGGTCATCCCAACAGTGGAATTACATTTGTTGTCAAGTAAAGATATAAATAAAAATTGTTAAATTTTTTAAAAGTGATGATGAAAGAGTAGCTGAGGTGGAAAAGGCGGCCACTGGGCCTTAGGCAGCCGGGAAATTTGTGGACCTTCCTCTTGCCGTCTCTTAAGGGAGGACCACTGCTGGTGGCCGGTCATGGGGGCTGACCGCCACTTTGCCCTTGGCAGGAGAGGCTGCTTCGTTTACAGGCAACAGCTTTGAAGTATGGAGCAGGAAAAGAACTGTTTCTTAGCTGCAAAAGCGAGTCTCTAGACAGAGAACATGGAGCCGGGGCTGCTGTTAATGCAGCCAGGATCCTGGAGGCCGGGGCCGCACTGAAGGCGGCCAGCTGCCCTACTCAGGATTCGAGGTTTCAGGCCCGCATAAAAGAAGGTTCCTGGGAGTGCCCAAGCCGTGCCGCGGGACCGACTGAGCAGCCCGAGGTGGCAGTGGCCGAGAACCAGGACGGCGACAGAGCAGAGCCAGAGAGGGAGCCGCCTGACCCAGCACAGCCCTGTGAGTGACCTCCGGCCCAGGCCAGCTTGGGGGGCAGACACCCGCCTGGCTTCTGCCTGCCCCACCGGGCCACTCAGCGCCCCTGGGGCTGCCTCCATTTTCTCAGGTGGTGGCAGGTCCGGCCCGGCTCAGCCAAGCCTGTCCTCCTCGCCCGGCTGGGCTCCTCACTGAGCCTTCCCACTTGCTTACCCCGGCACGAGGCTTCCCGGGGCCTGCGGGCCAGCCACACCGCCCACTCCCTCTGCAGTTCTCTGGCAGGGCTGGTGGCGTGGAGTGTCCCTGGCCAGCGTCGGGAGGGCAAGGAAGTCCGGGCTGGGCCAACTGTCACTCCACCACACCCTGGGCTCCGGCCCCGGTAAACTTCCTGTTACTGGGAGGCAGATACCATCTCTGCGGCCACCAGTTCGGAAAAACACCTAACCGATTTCTGGTTAGGAATAGTGTGGTTGGAGAGTTCCCAAGTTCACTTGAACCTGCCGGAGAGCTGAGTGCGGGCAGGCACCGGACTCGGTCCGTGCCGGGGGGATACAAAGGTGAACCGTGTGCTGTGGGCTCCTCCCCCGAGGAGCTCACGCTCTGGTGTGGGAGATGAGACAAGTACACAAATAACGCAATACCAGGAGGAAGGTGATAAGTCCCGAGAAAGATCTACACAGTGCTACAAAGGCACCCAGAGCTACCGGTCATCTGCACCTAGCAGAAACCTGGTAGACTTCCTCGGTGAGGCGGTGCCAAGCAGAGTGTTGAAGGCCCAGCTGATAGACGAGGGTTGCAGAAGACACGTCCCAGCCCAGCCCAGTGCGCACAGAGCGGGGAGTCGTCCGGCTAGGGAGGCGGAGACTTGACAGAAACTACACACCCTGTGGGGTTGCCACTGCACGATCAAACAGACCGGGCCAGAGCGCACAGAACAGGGAGAAGTCCTGCACGGGAAGTGGAAGCTCAGCAGAGATCACACACCCTGAGGTACCGCGCCGTGATACAGCAGCCCAGCAGAGTCCAAGCTGACAAGAGAGGTGACTCCCCGGAGAGGCCCAAGACCCGAGGCAACCATACACACAAGGCACTAGAGGCAAACTGAGCAGTCACGGAGGTAGCCATACCAAATTGGCAACCACAGCAACATCTTAGTTAGTCAATAGTCTCAAACCGGTGGACTGTGAAACCCCCTGCCACAATGAATAAACATCAAAAAAAAGATACCAGAAATACAAAAAATCAAGAAAGTACACCACCAAAAGTTAATAAATCTCAAACTCTAGATCCTATAGAACAAGAAGCCCTTGAAATGACTGACAAGGAATTTCGAGTGATAATTCTAAGGAAAATGAATGAACTACAAGAAAACTCAGCTAGACATCATGATGAAATGAGGAAAAGGATACAGGACCTGAAAGAGGAAATGTACAAGGAAATCAATGTCCTGAAAAAAAATGTAGCAGAACTTGCGGAACTGAAGAGTTATTCAGCAAAATAAAAAACACAATGGAGAGTTTAACCAGCAGGCTTGTCGAAGTTGAAGAGAGAACCTCTGAACTTGAAGATGGGCTGTTTGAAATAACACAAGCAGACAAAAAGAAAGAAAAAAGAATCAAAGACATTGAAGAAAATCTGAGAGAGATATCAGACAACCTTAAGTGCTCAAATATCCGAGTCATGGGTATTCCAGAAGGGGAGGAAAATGGAGATTGCATTGAAAACATATTCAACAAAATAGTGGCAGAAAACTTCCCAGGTATAGGAAAAAGCACAGATCTTCAGATCCAGGAAGCTCAACGATGTCCAAATATATTCAACCCAAAAAGGCCTTCTCCAAGACATGTTATAGTCAAATTGGCAAAACTCAGAGACAAAGAGGGAATCCTAAAAGCTGCAAGAGAGAAGCATCAAATCACCTATAAGGGAGCACCAATCAGGCTAACATCAGACTTTTCATCACAAACCCTAAAAGCTAGAAAGGAATGGGATGATATTTTCAAAATACTAAAAGACAAAGATTGCCAGCCAAGAATACTCTACCCTGCAAGGCTATCCTTCCGAAATGAAGGGCAAATAGTATAATTCTCAGACAAACAAAAACTGCGGGAGTTCACTACCACACGACCACCCTTACAAGAAATCCTGAAGGGAGTACCGGGTTTGGTTCCTGAAAAATAGTTACCACTGCCATAAAAACCCAAGAAAAATCAAAACCCACTAGTATAATAAAAATGGCACTCATGAAGAGAAAACAAACAAACAAAAACGCTATCTACAACTTAAGGAACCAACAAACACAGAAACCAAAGAGTAAATCAGAAAGCAAGGAACAAAAGACACCTAAGACAACCAAACAACCAATAAAATGCTAGAAATAAATCAACACCTTTCAATAACAACCCTTAATGTAAAAGGCTTAAATTCCCCAATCAAAAGACACAGACTGGCTGACTGGATCAAAAAGGAGGACCCAACTATATGCTGCCTACAAGAGACCCACCTCACCCATAAAGATTCACATAGACCAAGAATGAAAGGATGGAAAAAGATTTACCATGCAAACAGAAAAGAAAAACGAGCTGGAGTAGCTATTCTTATATCTGACAAAAGAGACTTTAAACTAAAAACCATAAAAGAGACAATGAGGGACACTACTTAATGATAAAAGGACTGATCCATCAAGAAGACATAACAATCATAAATATGTATGCACCCAATCTCGCAGCAGCCAGATTTATAAAACAAACTCTATTAGACCTAAAGAAGGAAATAGACACTAATACCATAATAGCAGGGGACGTGAACACCCCACTGCCAATATTAGACAGATCATCTAGGCAAAGAATCAGTAGAGAAACACAAGATCTAAACAAGACTCTAGACCAATTGGAATTGGCAGATATCTACAGAACATTCCATCCAACAAACTCAGAATATTCATTCTTCTCATCAGCACATGGATCATTCTCCAGGATAGATCACATATTAGATCACAAATCAAGTCTCAATAAATTCAAAAAAGTTGGAATGATCCCATGTATTTTCTCAGACCACAATGGATTAAAACTAGAAATTAATAACAAACGAAACTCTGGAATCTATACAAACACATATAAATTAAACAGCATTCTACTTAATGACATATGGGTCCAAGAAGAAATCAAGCAGGAAATCAAAAAGTTTATTGAAACTAATGAAAATAATGATACATCATACCAAAACCTGTGGAATACTGCAAAAGCAGTATTAAGGGGGAAATTTATTGCATTAAATGCTCACTTCAGAAGAATGGAAAGATGGCAAGTGAACAACCTAACACTTCACCTTAAAGAAGTAGAAAAACAACAACAATCCAAACCTAAGTTAGCAGATGGAAAGAAATCATTAAGATCAGAGGAGAACTGAATGAAATTGAAACCCAAAAAACAATTCAAAAGATCAACGAATCAAGAAGTTGGTTTTTTGAAAAGATAAATAAAATTGACAAACCATTAGCATGGCTAACAAAAAAAAGAAGAGAGAAGACTCAAATAACAAAAATTAGAAATGAAAAAGGCGATATTACAACTGATTCATCTGAAATACAAGGAATCATTCAAGACTACTATAAACAACTATATGCCAACAAATTTGAAAACCTGGAGGAAATGGATAAATTTCTGGACACACACAAGCTCCCAAAACTGAACCATGAAGACGTAGAAAATTTGAACAGACCAATAACAATAAAGGAGATTGAAGCTGTTATCAGAAGGCTCCCAACAAAGAAAAGCCCAGGACCAGATGGATTCACAGCAGAATTTTACCAAACATTCAAAGAGGAATTGACACTGATTCTTTACAAACTATTCCAAAAGATTGAAACAGAGACAAATCTCCCAAACTCATTCTATGAAGCAAACATCATCCTGATACCAAAACCAGGTAAAGATATAACCAAAAAAGAAAACTACAGGCCGATATCCTTGATGAATATAGATGCAAAAATCCTCACTAAAATACTAGCAAACAGAATACAGCAACACATACGAAAAATTATTCATCACGATCAAGTGGGATTCATCCCAGGGATGCAAGGTTGGTTCAACATACGCAAATCAATAAATGTGATACACCATATTAATAAAGTTAAACACAAGGACCATATGATCATCTCTATAGATGTTGAAAAAGCATTTGATAAAGTTCAGCACTCATTCATGACAAAGACCCTCTATAAGTTAGGTATAGAGGGAAAGTATCTCAACATAATTAAAGCCATATATGACAAATCCACTGCCAATATCATCCTGATGCGGAAAAGCTGAAAGCTTTTCCTTTAAGAACAGGAACTAGACAAGGATGCCCACTCTCACCACTCCTATTCAACATAGTGTTGGAAGTACTAGCCAGAGCAATCAGAGAACAGAAGGGAAATAAAGGGCATCCAGATTGGAAAAGATGAAGTCAAACTGTCCCTGTTTGCAGATGACATGATCCTATATATCGAACAGCCTAAAACCTCTACAAAAAAACTGCTGGAATTGATAAATGATTTCAGCACAGTAGCAGGATACAAAATCAACACACTAAAATCAGTAGCATTTCTTTTCTCCAATAGTGAACATGCAGAAAGAGAAATCAAGAAAGCCTGCCCATTTACAATAGCCACCAAAACAATAAAATACTTAGGAATTGAGTTAACCACAGAGGTGAAAAATCTCTATAATGAGAACTACAAACCACTGCTGAGAGAAATTAGAGAGGATACAAGAAGATGGAAAGATATCCCATGCTCTTGGATTGGAAGAATCAACATAGTGAAAATGTCCATACTAACCAAAGTGATATACAAATTCAATGCAATCCCCATCAAAATTCTAAAGACATTTTTCTCAGAAATGGAAAGAACTATCCAGACATTTATATGGAATAATAAAAGACCACGAATAGCCAAAGCAATGCTGAGCAAAAAAAATAAAGCTGGAGGCATAACACTACCTGACTTTAAGCTATACTACAAAGCTATAATAACCAAAACAGTATGGTACTGGCATAAAAACAGACACACTGATCAATGGAATAGAATAGAGAACCCAGAAATCAACCCACACACTTACTGCCATCTGATCTTTGACAAAGGCACTAAGCCTATACACTGGGGAAGTGACTGCCTCTTCAGCAAATGGTCCTGGGATAACTGGATATCCATATGCAGGAGAATGAAACTAGATCCATACCTCTCACCATATACTAAAATCAACTCAAAATCGATTAAGGATTTAAATATACACCCTGAAACAATAAAACTTCTTAAAGAAAACATAAGAAAAACACTTCAGGAAATAGGACTGGACACAGACTTCATGAATATGACCCCAAAAGCACGGGCAACCAAAGGAAAAATAAACAAATGGGATTATATCAAACTATGAAGCTTCTGCACAGCAAAAGAAACAATTAACAGAGTTAAAAGACAACCAACAGAGTGGGAGAAAATATTTGCAAAATATACATCTGACAAAGGATTAATATCCAGAATATATAAGGAACTCAAACAACTTTACAAGAAGAAAACAAGCAACCCAATTAAAAAATGGGCAAAAGAGCTAAGTAGGCATTTCTCTAAGGAAGGTATACAAATGGCCAACAGACATATGAAAAAATGCTCAACATCACTCAGCATCTTGGAAATGCCAATCAAAACCACACTGAGATACCATCTAACCCCAGTTAGGATGGCTAAAATCCAAAATACTCTGAACAATAAATGCTGGCGAGGTTGCGGAGAAAAAGGAACTCTCATACATTGTTGGTGGGACTGCAAAATGGTGCAGCCTCTATGGAAAATGGTATGGAGGTTCCTCAAACAATTGCAGATAGATCTACCATACGATCCAGCTATCCCACTGTTGGGAATATACCCAGAAGAATGGAAATCATCAAGTCGAAGGTATACCTGTTCCCCAATGTTCATCGCAGCACTCTTTACAATAACCAAGAGTTGGAACCAGCCCAAATGTCCATCATCAGATGAGTGGATACGGAAAATGTGGTACATCTACACAATGGAATACCACTCAGCTATAAAAACGAATGAAATACTGCCATTTGCAACAACATGGATGGACCTTGAGAGAATTGTATTAAATGAAACAAGTCAGGCACATAAAGAGAAATACCACATGTTCTCACTTATTGGTGGGAGCTAAAAATTAATATATATTTTCACACACACAAAAGAAATAACTGGGGCGGAGGGAAGAAGATATAACAACCACAATTACTTGAAGTTGATACGACAAGCAAACAGAGGGGACATTGGTGGGGGGGAGGGGGAGAGGGAGGAGGGAAGGAGGTTTTGGTGATGGGCAACAATAATCAGCCACAATGTATATCAACAAAATAAAATTAAAATATATATATATAAATAAATGAAAATTCAGCAAAAAAAAAAAAAATCAATTGGCCATTAAAAAAAAAAAGTGATGATGAATGAGTATGTACAGTAAAAACCCAGTAAAATAAAAGAGAATTTATGTGTTTGTACAGAAAAAAAAAAATACAAGGGCTATGTATCAAAAAAACAACGTCAATTAACATTAGATATTTTTTGTTCTTAATCTACAATTTCTACTTCTAAAAAAATGCACACATTTTTTTACATTTTGTAAGGAAAATGTTTTAGGGTCAATTATTTCACAGATTATTCTAAATTGCAGAATTAAGAAAAAGATAGGAAAGGAATGTTTTAAATTAGATAATCTTGGAGATAAACTAAGTCTTTTGGTTTTAGGAAGAGTAGGAATTATGAGTAAAACTCCTGAAAACTCTACAGAAGACCAATTTCAGGAAACTGAGTATGTTATATTCACTAGAGTGTCATAATCATTTTTGAATCTAATCATCTTCTCTTTACTTTGTAGATGGTGGCCGCTGGAATATGTCGCTCAGATGACCATGTAGTTAGTGGAAACTTTGCCTCACCTCTCCCTGTGATTCTAGGCCATGAGGCAGCGGGCATCGTGGAGAGCATTGGAGAAGGGGTGACTACAGTAAAACCAGGTACAGAAGTCACACTCAGGGGACGTGCCGTGATGCAGGAACCTGAGATGAGAAAACAGGCAATGAGCAATGGATCAACCTGCACACGGTCGTGGCCAAGCTGGGACTTGAGGGCTTTCCTCCTTCCCTCTCTCCCTGCCCGGCTCAGGCACACACGCATTCAACACTCGTGCATTCTCTCCTGCAGCGATTCTGCATTGAGGATCTACTAGATGCCCGGTGCCAGCTTTGGGCCTGGGAGCACATGAGGATCAAAGAGGCACAGTGCCTGCCACTGTGGAGTTCGTAATCTAGTAACGTCCATGGTAGTGGTGCTGAGCTCTGTCTTCTGTCAGGGCCCGAACAGAATCACAGGAGGGACAAGGGAAACAGCAGAAGCTTCTGTTCTGAGTCCCCAGATCAGTGTATGAAAACAGTCTGGGCGGAGTTCACAAAATAGTGTCTGTGAGGCTATAACCGAATCAATGTGATCTTGTCATAGGAGGTAAGAGGAGCCCATGTACTAATTTCTCTTCCAATATGGCCTTTATTTCTTGAACATGGAACCAATGAAACAGAGTAGATGGAAGGAAGTAAAGAAACATAGCAGAAGGCATCGGGCCATAAACAGTGTCTGTTCTATTACCTTTAGCGGTGGTTACATGTGAGTGGTTACAAATTATTATGTATTTTATTTTCTGTATTTATTTATCCTAATTATACAGTATGTTAATATACATATTTTTAGTGATGAATGGTGAATAAATAGAAAGTTTCCATGCCATCCTCTTTACATAAAGTTTGTCTATAAGATGTGATGGGCCGAGCATTTTTCTTGGTCTGGTGGGATCGGTAGCATAGATGATTAAAAGTAAAAACGATGTTTTATTCTAAAAATCACTTTATCCAGTAGTTTCCTCCTTTCCCTTTACCAAATACTTAAACTGTGAACAGAAAATAATAATCTGTCTAGTTTGAGTTTCAGCTCTTATTACTTCTTTTCGTTAGAAATTAATTATAAAATGACACCTTATATTTATCCCTTCTTTCTCCATCTTAACAGGAAAAATAGGTAATTCATAAATTATCAGCTAAAAACACTTGAAAGTCAGTTCTACTCTCAAAAGAAAGTGTCAGGGGTCGATGGGGGAGCAGGAGGGAGATCAGGGAGAGGAAGGGTGGGAGACAAGGGGAATAATTGCAGTTTGTGGTAATGGGCATGCTGATCGCATTGAACTGATCATCACATCTTGGTCACTGGTAGGGAAGGTCAACCTGGTGCCCCATGAATACACATAATTACTAGATAAAGAAATAAATAAATACACATTAATTAAAAAGAAAGTTCCTAATTCATTGTTGAAAGTTAACATTTTCAAAGAAATTTCGTGAATTCTTCATTGTTCCACTTTTGGTAGTTTTCTTCAAAAATGAACCAAGATTTTGAGAAGAGCATTCACTTCATAATAAAAATATTCACTTTGAAAAGCCAAATATTGGTTATTAAAATTCTCATTTTCATTGTAACCCAAATACTACCAAATACCAGCTCTCCCCAACATCAAGTGGAATTGTGGCATCCCTCTTGCTACCAAAACTTATATTTACACAGAGAATTTTTAAGGTTTAATTAATATAGGATTAAATGAGATTATGTGTGTAAAGGCCCAAGGAGAAACAAAGGCAAGCAATAAGAGTTAACTATTAATACAGGAAATGATTTTTTAAAACCATAACCTTTTCCGCTTTTGCATTTCGTCTTTGGAACTCTTCAGGCACATATAAACTGATAACAATGTTGGCAGGCAATGACCAATGACATAGTTGTAATTGGACCTTAAGTCCTGGGGACTTTTAAAAGGCACACTATTTTATGTATATATGTTAGCTTTCAGCTTTTACTCTATGAATTCCTGGATAGAAATTTAAAATGAATTTCTTTTATATCCTTCCAGGTGACAAAGTCATCCCACTCTTTACTCCCCAGTGTGGAAAATGTAAACTTTGTAAACACCCAGAAAGCAACTTCTGCTTGAAAAATGAGTAAGTTTCTAATATTCTCCTTGTACAGCCCATGAGTTTACACATCAGTTATGCTCCTGTCTCATGCCCTTGTGTGTCTGTGTGTTCCACTGACCAGTCCAGGCAAGCCTCGTGGAACCATGCAGGATGGCACCACCAGGTTCACCTGCAGAGGGAAACCCGCCCACCACTTCGTGGGTGTCAGCACCTTCTCTCAGTACACAGTGGTGGATGAGATCGCAGTGGCCAAAATTGATGCAGCCTCACCGCTGGAGAAAGTCTGCCTCATCGGCTGTGGATTTTCAACTGGTTATGGGTCTGCCGTCAAAGTTGCCAAGGTAGGAATGACAATGGGCCGTAGAATCAGTTGCACTCAGACTGTTCAGAAACATAACGGGAAGCAATTGCTAACAAGACTCATGGATGATACTTCATAGCTGTGTGGTATGGATTATGAATAGAAAACACGGCCCCCACTGGACAAAGGGCATAAAGTGTAATTACGATTTGTAACAATAAATATGCTAGTAATATTGATTTGATCAACATATCTCAATGTTGAACCCAAAAAATACGTATAATCAATTTGGATTCAATAAAAACTTTTTTAAAAGAAGATATGAAAAATGGTCCCCAAAGAGTTGAGAGTCTATCCTAGAAAATCACCATTCATACTTAGTTAAGAAAAAGCAAAGATTTCATTTTCAGTAACTATTCTTCTATATTTGTTCTCTCTGGGACTGTTAAATTTGGGGGCTGGGAACTCATCTAGTCATTCATTCTGCAATTAGAGAGCACCTCTACATGCATTGGGTGCAGAACGTTCTGCTAAGTTCTGAGGCAGCAAAAGTAAATAAAATGGTGCGTTTGCCTTTGAGGAGCATCTAGTCCATGGCTTCCCACTCCCAGAATTAGGATCAAAAGTAGATTCCAAATAAATACTTGATGCACCTCCAAAGTGAAGGTCCACCACTCTGTGGAATCCTGGGAGGAAAGTAAATGAATATTTAAAGGTACTTTTATTTCACTCATTATGGGATGTCACTCGTACATGTCCTCCCCTACTGTCACACACACGCACACACAGACATGCGTGTACACACACTTCAGAAGTGGTAAATTTCAAGGTAAGATTCTTTAAGGGCTCCTCTTCCAGATCATTGAAAGCCTAGTGGTATCTTTCATTTTATGTAACTGAGGTCCACAGACACAAAGCTATTTTCCCAAAATCTCACAGCTGGTTACTATAAGAACTGAGACTAGAATATATTTCTCAGATCTACTGAATGTTAAATTCTAATACTTAATCACTAGCACTTTTAAATCACAGTCACAAGCCTCGTATTTTTCTAAAGAAGGTAGAAAGTGGTGTTGTACCTCATAGTATTTAATAACACTGGGTGAATGAATGAGTGCATAGACACCCTTAAGGGAATGTAACAGCGAGATCACACAGAACAGGAACAGCATTTTACCCATTCTAAAGGATGACCAGAGGCAACTAGGTTCACTAAACAGTTCCTAGCCAATGTAAACAACTTAGATCACATCTTTTCTAAATTTCTGTGACTAAGTCCCTTGAGGCCATTGTCTCTTCTGATGGAGCACGGGGCCTAAGTGACCTTGCCCACACAGCAGAAGCTGACAGTAGTCATGATAATAAATTTCTTTCATTATTAAAAAAATAGACCAACTTTTGTTGCACTATTTTCAGTAGTACATTTTAAAAAGCAGGGATAAAGACCCATGAAGATCACATTGGTCTCAAGCTGCATGAAGGTACGTCAAAAAGATTACGGAAAAACAGAACTTAAAGACAATACAAACCTTTCCAAGAAGATTTTTTTATTTTAAATTTTTTATTTATTAATACCATATTCATTCTTACAAGACATGATATTTCTTTATGCCCTTTACCCTACCTAAAACTTGCCAAACCCCTCCCTGCCTCCCCCCAATCTCTAGTATCCTTAGGTTTTTTCTCTCCTTCTGAAAGTTCAACATATTATTGTCTTTCCTTTCATTCTTTCCTTCATTTCTTCTTTCTTCCCTCCCTCGCTTCCTCCCTTCCTCCCTCCTTGCCTTCCTTCCTAGCAGCCAGTTATAAGTGAGAACATGCAGTATTTCTGTTTCTTTGTCTGTCTTATTTCAAGTGACATAATTTTCTACAGACTCATCCGTGTTGCTGCAAATGGCAGAATTTCATTCTTATTTATTCCGCTGTGTATATATACTACATTTTCTTTATCCTGTCATCTGTCGATGGACACTTACGTTGGTTTCATATTCTGGCTCTTGTAAACAGTGCTGCAGTGAACATGGGAATGCAGGTATCCTTTCGACGTGATGGTTTCCATTCCTCTGGGTATACACCCAGCAGTGGGATGGCTGGATCACATGGTAGCCCTATCTGTGGTTGTTTGAGAAACCTCCATACCGTTTTCCATAATGGCTGTGCCAGTTTACAGTCCCACCAACAGTGTAGAAGAGTTCCCTCCCCTTTCCTGCATCCTCACCAGCATTTGTTATTCTCAGTCTTTTTAATAATGGCCAGTCTACCCGGGGTGCGATGATATCTCAGTGTGGTTTTGGTTTGGATTTCTCTGATGACTAGTGATGCTGAGCAGTTTTTCTTGTACCTGTTGCCCATTTGTATGTCCTCCTTTGAAAAATGTCTATTCATCTCCTTGGTCCATTTTTTAATTGGATTATTTGTTTTTCTACCATATACTTGTTTGAGTTCTTTGTATATTCTGGATATTAAGCCCTTAATGGATACATAGCTTGCAAATATTTTCTCCCTTTCTGTAGGTTGTCTTCTCATTCTATTGATTCCTTTGCTGTGCAGAAGCTTTTTAGTTTGATCTAATATAATTTGTTCACTTTTTCTTTTGTTGCTTGTGCTTTATGAAGTACCCTCTCATTATTTTAAAGTTACACATTGAATGTCCCCAATTTAGGCTTTGCATTAAGCTAAGGACAACTCCTCAATGCATCAAAGCTGATTTCTGCTCTCATTATATTGGCCATGACTACTGAAAGTTAATCAATCGAAGCGTGAATTGTTGAGAGTTTGATTGGTTTGTTTTTCAGTCACCTGGAGTAACCTTTTCCACTTATTTCATCTTCTGAAAATTGCCTTTGTGTGTGCATGAGACAGTGAAGCTAGCTACAGATGGATTTTAGCCATTGAGATTTTCTTCAAGATTGTAGAGTTCAAAGATCATCCAGCCCACTCGTTCTCAGCCTGGGTTTCCCATTGGAGTTACTTGGGGACTGTGTTCCAACTACACAGATTCAGATGGGCTATGACCTGGCCACTGAGATTTTGTAAAGCTCCTCACTGAGATGAATCTAAATGCAGCAAGCTATGAGAACCACTGAACTAATTCAACCTCCTCAATTTAAGCACGAGCCAACTAAAGCCCAGAGAGGTTTGACCGTAGGTTGAACGTCACAGTCTGAGTAGCTCCTGATAATGGACAAGACATGGCTACTTATAAAGCTTAGGTACTTTGTAACAGTCTTTACTTGATCCATCTGTGCATTTTTTGAAAGCACAGGTCACCAAGGGCTCCACCTGTGCTGTGTTTGGCCTGGGAGGAGTGGGTCTGTCCACTATCATGGGCTGTAAAGCAGCCGGAGCATCCAGAATCATTGCAGTGGACATCAACAAGGACAAATTTGCAAAGGCCAGAGAGGTGGGGGCCACCGAGTGCATCAACCCTCAAGACTACAAGGAACCCATCCAGGAGGTGCTAAAGGAAATGACCGATGGAGGTGTGGATTTTTCCTTTGAAGTCATTGGTCGGCTTGACACCATGGTATGTACCATGACATGCCTAGAGATTACTCCTTCTGCAATCTGGAGTATGCTTAAGAAGTAGAATATAAATATTACGCATAAAGAATATTTTTAAGAGATGAATGTCAATTTTTCATCCCTTTTTTGTTACCTGGATTGTTTCATGTTTTTAATGAGAAATCTTTCATTCTGCAAAATAAGCTATCCTGTCTCAAATAATATTTCTTCTTTAAACAGAGAAAAGGGCTTGTTAATTTTAATTAAGCCCTTAAAAATTTACATTATTATTTTTTAGTGAAAACATTCCAACTCAAGTATATATAAACAACATAAATTCTTTACTCATATGGCAAGTTTTATTTTTTCCCACATACTTAACAAAAAATGTTATGCTAATTTTCATGTGTTTTAATGAATTTGGGGGGATTTTTCATACACTGTCCGTCCACAAAAAAAAAGAGATTTGAGGCCAAGTAATATTTAATTTAAGGAAAACATGTCCTAAAGAAAGTGACTGCTTTCATGTATCGCTATGTTTTCCCACCTAGAAAGCACCATGCCTTCCACATGGCTGGACCCAATCTCTATGTCGACTAAAGACTTTCGAAAGTCAAGAAATTTTACTAGCCCCCAAATTTAGAGATACATGTCCCGTTGCAGTGTTTGTGAATTACAAGAAATTATGTGTATAAAATACTTAGCACAGTGCCATCTGTCATGTGGTAAGCTCTCAATAAATGTCAGCTGGCATTATTGATAGGAAATGCTATTTCCAATCTTGCAGTGCACACATCTTTAAGTATACACGGTGTTACTTTCATGCAATTACAAAACATTCAATTTTGATGGGGGACATATTTCTAGCTATCCTTCACCTAATCGAAATTCTCCAGGATCCTGTTGAAAAGTCCCCAGAGACCGACACGTCCCCATTGTTGAGGTTCTCCAGCAAGTCCCAGCAGTGCTAGTAATGGGAGCAGCACCCTGAGGGGAAGCTGCAGCAGCCTGCGCTGGGACGATACCCACAGACGAGTGAAGTTCCAAGAGAGACCACCTATTTCTGAGGCTGTCGCTTTTCTCCTTGTGGTCGTTTTCAATTGTTTTCCCTACATTTTCTCATAGGGAACTGGATTGTTACTTTACTGGAAGAAACCAAATATCTGATAGCCACAAGTTTTGGGAATATCTGTTTTTGAAATTTCGTAATTCAAACCCAAAGGACTAATCATTATGTAAATTCGGGGATCCTAAATCATTTTCTTACTACAGAATATGTTCAAAACCCTGGCTACGGGGAGGAGTCTTTGTCAACTATATTTTGAGATTCCAGATTAATAGATGCAGTTTAAAGTAAAACCAGTATACATTTTGGGGAGGGAAATACAACATTCAAAACATGTCCTAGAAGCGGAGAGTAGAATAGCTGTCCATGAAGAAGGGAGAACATCAAATGGATAAGAGAATATTTTTGATCATTATATCTTGTTCACCATCACAATATCTGGTTCAAAGTACCATGTTCAAAATCTCTCCCTATTAAAAGAATGAAAAATGAATGAACCAACTCCTTGTACTGCCTGAGAATCACGTGGTGATGAAACAGCGCCCTATTTCAGAAACCAGAATTATACACATTTGTCATGAAGTTTGCCCCTTTCTAAGAAATGAGTTAAAACACCAGTATTCATTAATCCATTCTTTCATTCAAAAAATGCTTTCCGGGCATTTCCTAAAGCCACAGCACTATCCTCGGCACCAAGGGAAATGAAGAAGCAAAAGACATAATCTCTTCCCTGCACACATTGACACTCTAGCTAGGTCAATAGCACATGATTCTGTGTAGCATGAGTAGGGACTGTCAGAGAGTCCACTTTAAAGATGCTAACTATTGATTTTATTCCAGCTGGCTGCCCTCTTATGCTGTCATGAGGCATGTGGCACAAGTGTCATTGTAGGAGTACCTCCTGATTCCCAAAGCCTCTCAGTGAACCCAGCGCTGCTATTGACGGGACGCACCTGGAAAGGAGCAATTTTTGGTGGTGTGTACTTGATCTTGAGGGTCAAATTCTTATTAACTGAAGAACTTTGTACCTTTTTCAAGTGACAGTCCAGATCTCAAATCCATGTTATTTTTGTTTCAAAACCAAATTAAAATTCCTGTTATACCTATAGGCCCTTAATCAACTAGATGTGGACCTAAAGCAGATGAAAGGTACTAGTATAGATTTCTCTGGTGTCCCCACAACTAACTAGGACATTTCAGTATTACCTCTTTTTATACTCGTAACTGCTTGAGGCACAAAATTCCCAATAGGACACAGTAAACTTTAAGCGATAATTCATGTGTACACTCTTTGCCCAACACTCCTTAACAGTGGACGTAATCACACCTTGTAAGTTCTCTGAGAGATTTAACAACTAAGGACTCTTGTTTATCTGGAGGGATTTTTGAAAAGTGAAAACACTGCAAAAGGATATAGAAGCACTCTATCACTTATTATTCTCAGTAATAGTGGTCTGTGGAATGCAACACTTTTTATAAACTTTTATCTTAATTTTATTTCAAAAGTCACCTCTCCAAATCTCCTACTTTTTCCCAGAAGAATCTAACAGTGACATTGTCTTCTTCTCAGGTTTTAAGGGTAAAGATTCGGTCCCTAAACTCGTTGCTGATTTTATGGCTAAGAAGTTTTCATTGGATCCATTAATAACCCATGTTTTACCTTTTGAAAAAATAAATGAAGGATTTGACCTGCTTCGTTCTGGAAAGAGGTAGATTTTAAGTTTCTTCTTATGGGAGGGGCTTGACGAACAGAGAATGAAAATGGAGAGGATGAGAACAAACCGGAGCGTCTTGGTTTCCGTCACCGGTTCAGTCTCTGCATGTGAAACCTCTAACATCGCACTGTGAGAGGCTAAGAACAGTGTTTTGTGTGTCCTATTCTGCTGAAGTCAGATTACGTTGGTTATAGCGACTGTGAATGACCAGAGCCACTCAGCCTTCTTTACAAGAGAACACACACTTTTGATTAAAAAGAACTGTCACACAATCATAATTATAACATAGAGTCACTGAGGCCTCTGCCTGGCCACCTAAATAAGACTGATATTTAATGGCTGTAAATTTAAATCATATTCGCAATATCCCCATAATTTTCATTGTGGGAGTGGGTGAAAGTACATTAGGATTGCATTCCATACAGATGCTGTCATTTTCCCATTGAAAAAATACTATGATTGTTATTTCTTTTTGCAGTTCACAACAAATTTTTCACAAAGCAAAGTTATGATAAACAGAAGGGCACAAAACGTTGTTTTAAAGATTTAAGTGTTACGTTTTCTCCAAAGCTTAGAATAAAATAAGCCAATTCTATTTCCTACCTCCAACACTTAATACTGCAACGACCTAAAAGATGAATTTTGTCACCTGCATTTGCATGAGGCACTGCCAGTGACAAGCAGTTCAATCTAACCTTGCCTTCTAGCTCGGTGGTCCACGCTTTATCTGCTACCCAGCACTTCTCTCCACGAGGTTTTCAACTTCAGACAGTATTTCCTAGGCACTCACATAGCAGAGTAAACCAGATACTTCATCTGACACGTATTACCGAGGAAGGAGAGGAACTGGCACCCACATAGCGCCAGCTGCTCCACTAAGTGTCTAACTGGCAGCATCTCAGGTGTTTCCCAAACAAGTCTGATACGCCAGTCCCAATTTCACTATCTTAGAGAGGAGAAAACTGGGAGTCAGAAAGGACATGACTTGGCTAATATCACGCAGGTGGTATTCAGGGGAGCCACAAATGCAGGTAGATCTGTTTGCTGGCAAAGTCGATTCACTTCTTATTAAACCACAATGTTTCTCAAGAGTGCATCCAGAAGAACGTGAAACATGCTAATCATCCAGTGCCAGTTATCGTCTTCATCATCATCATCACAATCCTCAGATAGGAAAGATGATGGCAAATATGGAGATGATTAAAACCAGACGGCAGTGTTGAGCAACAAAAGAATCTCTTGAGCTTGACTAAATTCACTTCTTCAGTATGTCATATAGTTGAATGTGCATATTAAAATAAAATGAATCCTGTCAATAAGAAAAGATTACTAATAGTCATATTTGATATTGGTAAAGGTAAAGTGACACAGGCACTTTCACATACTGCTTCTAGTAATATTAATTGTTACAACGTAGTGGAAAAGCAATTGGTAATTTGTATCACAAAACCTGAAAAACCATAGACACTTTGTCCCAGCAATTGAATTTCTAGAAATGTATTGTATATACATAATCAAATATTTATTGATATTTTTATACATGTATATGCTTAAGCATCTTTACGTGAAATATAATATCAAAATTAGTAATAATCCTAAAAGTTCAACATCAATGGAATGATGAGATAAATTCCATCCACGTATTAAAAATCAATGAAGCCATTAAAAAGAAATAATTTCATTACTTTGGGAAATTATCATGATGCAATTTAGACTCATAAAATGGAAAATTTAAATTCCACAACAATATAATTCCGCATTTTCGAAAGGAACAGTAAAAATGCACATACGTCTAGAAAGACTTGATTAAAAATTCAAGAACATATTAATGTGTTTGTCTCTAGAATGTGGGATTCCAGATTATTTTTACTTTTTTCTGTACACTGTACTGTATTTTCTACATTATCTGCATATATTTTTCTTTTATATATGCATCACATATGCATATAGATATAAAAAATTTTTAAAGAGACATGAAGATCATCTTTTTCTAAAAATATTTACAATCAGAATTTAAGTTTTAGAAAGGTCATTATTTCCATTGTAAATGTTACATTTCTAATCTTCACAAGAATGAGCTCTCAGAACTAATCAAATCAACTTTACTATCAACTTCTAAGAATCCTTAATCATCTTTGTATCAAAGCTCTATTAGACCTTCAACATGGTCTTAACATTATTAAATTATCACTTCCTTCCTGCAAGTTATCTATCATCTTCTTTTTCTTGTGCAACTTTGTTTTTGGTTTTGAATCTCAACACCCCACATCAGATGTGTGACCTGGAGCAAGTTACAACTCTAAGTCTCAGTTTTTATAATCTCTACATGAAAATAAAATGAGTACCTACCTCATAGCGTTGTTGTTTAGGCCGAGGTCTGAATAACGTAAAGCATGAAAAGCATCTGCAAATAGCAGGAAATTATTACATGTTACCACCCATTGCTGTTCATATTCCTCATGCCAGGCACATGGGTAATAAAGATGAACCCTAAGGATGATAACGTAGAATTGAAGTCTAAATGACAGTCATACTCAGGATGTTATGAGTGAGCTGGAGATCAGAGAAAACACAAGACAGAGCAGGAAAAGACGAACTGCCCTTTTACTTGACTTGACCTAAATGCAATGGAATGGGAATGGAGTGGCTGGAAAAACAGAGAGATTTTCACTGGGACACTTCAAGGGATCCTTGGACTCTCCCATGGAAGACTGTGAATTGTCTAAATATCAACACAATATCTTTTCTTTCCTATTGCAGTATCCGCACCATCCTGACATTTTGAGACCATACAGATGTCTGCCCTTGTGGCATCTTCTGCGTCCTCCATCCTGTGTCACGTGGAACACCAACTGGTCAACCTCGTTAACTCTATTCTTCAGAGATGCGATCAGTCGATCAATCACTCAATTAATCAATAAGATGGATAACATGGGAGCTGTCCAGAAAAAACAAATGTTGATGAGAAATCATTTTTAATGCAAACATTTAAATCCAAACAAGAGCTAAGTAAGATATTGAATAGCACCTGGGGAATTGAAGTCAATAAACTTTCCTTCATTATCATTCTACTATGGTCTCTTTTTCATTGAGAAAAGATATTTCTTGTGACTTCCTGCAGTTTTTGCATCTTTGTAACCTTCAGTCATTGAAACTCAGTGGAGGGGACCCTCCACTTGCCCCCAACATACACATGACATGCTATTGTGTTTGTAGGATTTTACCTATACTTACATATCCACTATCTGTATTTCCCTTTTTGTGTAGTATACCGAAGCACTTAGGTAAAAGATACGGAATGGTAAAAGGACAGCCATAAATTCATAAGTGGAGAAGATCCAGATCTTTTACATCCAGAGGAATTTTTAGTAGCTTGAAGGAAATGTCACACAGTTTCATACAGTGAAGGGAAATGTTTTTACTGCTTTTGTTACTAGTTTGCAGTAAATATAAAATTGACCTTCAAAATAAAAGCAGGTCTCATGCTTCATGTGATAAATGTGAGATTCAGATACTGAATGTAAAAACTGAACTATTCCAGGAGCCATGTTCTAAAAACCTGTAATTTTTACTCATGAAAGTGCTTAATGGGTTAAATAGCCTTAGTACACGATTACAAGTGACTGAAAATGAGGTATAAGAAAATTAAACATAATATGGTGGTATGAAGCGATGGGATAGAAGCAGCAGTAAACACAGCAGAAATGGCACAAACACCTACAGCAATGTATTTTCTAAGTCAATTTATACCCATATGCAGATGTACATTTTTGCAAAACTTATTTTCAATCTGGAACTTTTCTACTAACTACCATGTCTTAAGTCTATCCTAAGATGCTAGAATTAGTTTAATATTTTGGTATGTAAAAGCCTATGGCCCCATTTGTTAATCCTTTCTCACTCTCAGAGGAAGGCTGGCATTTTGAGCTTTCTCTCTAAATGCGTACTGAAAAGTTTATCCATATTCAGAGGAGTTACGGCTGTCCTCAAAAGACTTATTTGTTATTTTGGTAAAACCCAATATTGTGGAAAGGACCCTAGACATAGAGTAAAATGATTTGCCACTTACTGTGTGACCTTCAGTAAGCTATTCAATGTCTCTCAGCCTGTCCATCTAGGTTTTTAAAAATTCCTCTACCAACCCCTTACGGTTTCTCAAGATTAAATGGAATGATGCTAGTGAAAAGGCTTTGCCAACTGTGAAGTTCCACAACATGTAGAAAATATAGAATTTTTTTGTTAGAGATGCTGAAGGAGATACTCAGGGTCAAAACAGCTTCAGAATGTCCTTAGGAGAACATCAAGGGACACTATCTGTTGCTGGCTGATCCATGATTTTTACATTGGTGCTGATCATGTGAGATCCATCGAAAGAAGAAGAGGGTCTTAATGTCCGCCTCCCAAACTTGGCAAAGAGGCCTGCATCTAGCTCTCACCCTTCTTCCTCCCCAGGTTAGGGGATCAGGTCAAGATGGGGGCACTAAATGGGCACTGTCAGTGTTCTCAGAGGGCCACAGACCCTATGGGGTGGGGTGAGGGAGGGAGAGGCTTTTGCACCCCACACTGGCCCTTAGTTACACTGACATTGGTGGAGAAGGAGGCAGGTTGAAATCAGTATAAAAGTGGAAGCAGAGAAGCTGGTATCCAACAGGACCGTGATAGTGCATATGGTTAGGATGTCCTGGTGGCTTCCATCAAATATTGACTCTAGAGTCAAGAATGTCCATATTTGCTATTCTCCTATACACATACACTTCAAAAAAAGTACCACTGTAAGTGTACATAGCTTGCACTCACTTTTAGCCAGTAGCAAAAAGCTTAGTCAAAATAAGGAAAAAATTTCAAAGTTCAAAGAACAAGAATTTAATGTTGATTTAACTAATAACTCAGATACACTGACTTAGCACTTCTGGAAATAGAATATAAACAAAAAAGGAATAATACAGATGGACTCTTAATTAACCCTTTGCTACTTTACGAATCCCACAAACTGCTCTAGAATGGAAAAGACAGTCATCTTGACAGAATTATTAGAAAATTACTCAGAAGTTGAAGTAGAGTGAGAACAAGTCTGTATTAGATGATTATACACTTAGAAACCTGACTATTCAATTCCATTAGCAAATGATTATTGCACAAATAACCTCCATTAGGTGTTCCCTAGAAATGTTAAAGCTACAATTTCATTGAAGTACGTTAAATTCTATTTATCTATCAAATACCTAGCAATAGTCAGGAAGTGGGCCATTGCATAAGAAGAGAAGCAAAAATTGGTGGGGCAAGAACAAAAGTAGAATGGGAGCGTATAGTCGGTGCCAGTACTCTTTTGATGAAAGGAATGGTTTCAGATGTGGGCTTGGTTTGCTCCTTCATTCACTTGGACCTCAGGGTTCAGAAGACCATCCACACAGAGCTATCAGAGTCATCAAGAGAGCCCATCTCACAAAGCTAACTCATGAACAAAGATAACTAGAGAGGTCTGGTTTGTGTGTACAGGCTCGTTCTTTGAGGTAACTGACATGTCAACAAATAATTAGTATGTTGATTACCATTGAAAACAGGTTAGATAGATCACCAGATAATTCTTATGTCAATAGGATATTTAAAGATTACTCCTTGCCCAGAAACCAATAATTTACAGTGTTTTGGGAGATATCTAATTGTCTTAAGGTGATATAACTACAGTTTTGATACAAAAAGACTTTTAGTTCATTGTAAATTTAAATAGTAAATATCACTTAGGTGATACCAAATTGCAGGTGAGTGGGAGGGAAAAGTTGGGAAATAGCTTCAAGACTAAGCATGTATTTCTTTTGAACATGAATTTAAGCCTCAGGAAACTGGAAACAAAACAAAAGCCAAAGTGAAGTAAATTTCTTGATTAATAAAAATAAATTTTAAGGCTTTTCATTTTATCATCCAGAATCTTCAAACTACAATGAATAGCAGAAATACTTTGAAGCAGTCAGTGACCATTCATTTCACATTTGCTACTTTTCCTTCCTGTAGGGAGATTCAAAGACAGAGGACACTCAAGGATATTCTGGTCGACTTCTGATCCTGTGAGAGATTTGAGACTCTCCAAGCCATCTGTTCTCCATCTGTCCAATAGTTCGGAGGAAAAAGAAGAGAGTGAACAGGGGGAAGGGATAACAATTTCATCCAAAACTAATACCTAAAGAAGACACTGTTGATGTTCAAGGTGAAATTCCATTCTCTCATTAGGTCAATTGTTACCTAATACAAATATTTATCCCTAAATTTAAAGAATGAGAAATTTGACAGCCGGAAAATTGAAAGAAGGCACCCTAGACTAAGAATTGAGCATGAAAGAGCAGAGACTACTTAGGGAATTACAAGCATTTAGTATTGTTGGCCTGTAACTGTCACAATGGGAAATGTCTAAGGCAATGTAGCAGCGATTCCTGAATTCCTTGCAGGAAGGTTAGGTTTTATTCTCTGAGAAACGAAAACCCTATTACAATTTTTCTGAGCAGATTGGTGATTTGATCAGATTGGCACATTAGAAACTAAGTCTTGCAGCCCTGGGGAAGTTGCATTAGAGGTGAGGAGAGGAACAGAGAGAGTGAGCAGGTTTAGCTATACACAGGCAAGAGAAAATGCCTGCTTAGAAAGCGGCAAAGGGAAAGGAGAGCACTGGATAAATGAGACATTCCTAGGAAGGACAGGTAACTCGGCATCAAGATTGGGGGAGCACCTGGCACAAGGTAGAAGGAGGAGGCTGATTTTAAAGAGTCTGACCTGACAATCGGGTATGGATCGTAAGCACCCTCACCAACTTGGGATCTAAAAGCAGTATCAGGTATTTGTAGTGAAGATGATTGTCATGGTCCATTTTGTACTACTATAAAGAATATCTGAGAATGGGTAATCAATAATGAACAGAAATGTATTGGCTCACAGTTCTGGAGGCTGAAAAGTTCAATATCAAAATGCTGGCATCTGGCAACAGCCTTCTCGCTGGATCCTCACGTTAGAGAAATCGAGAGGGTGAGAGAGAAAAAGGGGGTGGAACTCGCTCTTTTATAAAGTCATTAGTTTCACCTATTTACCTTTTAAAGGTTCCACTTCTTAATACTATTACAATGGCAATTAAATTTCAAAATGAGTTTTTTGGAAGGACAAACATTCAAACCATAGCAATGGTTAAGTTTGTTAATGGACTTGACAAGTTTGAACTGCTTCTAGTATTTTCAAATGGAGTTGTCTATACAAGGTCTGGAGAGACAGTTGCTGTAGGACCAACCTTTAGTCATCTTTGGGGAAAAGGGATCCTTTGCCCCAATTGACAATCGAGTCCTTGCAGTGTCTTTGTTACATTGTTGCATTTTTATAACTGTAAAAGTTGTTGGTGAAACCTTCTACTTAAAACTCTTTTCTATGAATGTCAGAAGTGAAAATAAATAATTTTAGCATTTAGCCAGTATGTAGGACTTTTCTAAATTATGTAAAACCTTGTTTCTGTTCTTGTATCATTCTCTTATATAAATTATGCAAGACCTTGTTTCTATTCTTATAATCATTTCTATTTTAAAATGAATTTTTCATTTTTAAAAATTTTTAGAAATTAGCATTTTATTGTCAGCTCAAATGCCTTCCTGCAAGTTCAAATCTTATCCCAAGTGTCATTCCCATCTCTACTCATTAGCCTCCTTCAAACCACTGAAAAAGTTTCAAATTTCTTCTCTCCTTCCTGAAACCTTTCTTTATTAACTAAAAGTGATTTCTTTCTAAACATCTGCTTTGAAAAATTTACTCTAAATTTGTGAAAATGTATTTAAAAAAATAAACACAGTTGTTGGTTAATTACATATAACATTTCTTTACATGTATATTAGTTTTCTATTTCTATGTAACAAATTACTACAAAATTAGTGGCTTGAACAAACACCCATTTATTATTTCACAGTTTCTATCTCACCATTTCTGTAAGTCAAAAATCCAGGCATGGCTAAACTGGTTTCTCTGATTGAAGTCTCCAGGTGTTGGCTGGCCTGTGTTTCTCTCTAGAGCTTGAAGTTTTCTTTCAAACTCACGTTGTTGTTGGCAGAAATCAGTTCCCTGTGGTTGTAGTACTGAGGTTTCCATTCACTTACTGACCGTTGACCAGGGAACAATCTCAGCATGGCTCCCTCAGTACCTTTCTCATGCTTCTCCTGACTTCCAATGCTTCTCAGGTCTGTTACAATAGAGTCATATGTAATGTAACATGATCATGGGTGTGATGATTCGGTCAACATTTTCCAGGTAACATAAGCCCATCAAGAGAGTGACTGACTATTCCATCATATTCAAAGTTTGCATCATCCCTTAACTGTAAGGATCACACAAAGTGTGTACAACACAGAGCTGGAATCTTGGAAGTCATGTTAGAATTCTGTCTACCACTATGTCATAATCAATTTGGGCTGCTATAACAAAAAATACCATAGACTGACTTAAATAACAAACATTTATTTCTTGCAGTTATGGAGATTGGGAAGTCAAAGACCAAGGTTCCAGCAGAGCCGGTGTCTGGTAAGGGCCAGCTTACTGGCCTGTAGACAAATGCTTCCTCTCTGTATCCTCACAGGAGTGAGAGATCAATGACCTTCTGGTCTCTTCTTAGAAGGGCACTAACATCAATCATGAGGCTGGAATTACCTTTCAAAGCCCATACCTCCACCTACCATCATACTGGGGTCAGTCTTCAACATTAATATTTTGGCAGGACACAAACATTCAGTCCATAGCACACAACATGACAATAGAACTCATGAGAAAATCCTCAACAACAAATTCTTATAAATTATTAAAGAATGTGATTAACAGCAGTTTGATTACCCTGCCTCTCTTCAAAACTTTTAATAACATTATGTAAAGGAATTCTTACTATAGCGCAAATTGTTTAAATATTTTAAGTGATTATACTTATATATAAATATATATTCTAGCATAGAAATTACTGGCTAGGTCTGTATTCAAATATTATACAGAAAGGAGCCAAAGTGGCTCTGGTGTTGGAGCCAAGGTGAGCTTTCTGTGTGTTTAAAACAGAATTATAGAAGCAATAGACACAGGAGTAAAGAGGACAGAGAGAAAATGTGCATGGTATGTGAGAATACATTGCTTTAATTCTCCGATTTCTCCTGAAATAAAGCAGGAGGTTAACGTCAATAATTTCATGAAAGTACTTAACATCAAATTCTAAGCATTGAGAAAAATTTCAAAATTGTAGTATAAGGAAAAAAAATCAAAAAAAATAACATATGGGTACAAGGAAAAAATATCTGTAACACATACGATTGATAAAGAATCAATATCTCTAAAATATCTAAGTGCTTTTTTAGTTTTAAAAAAAGACAAGTCAATAGGAAAATAGATAGTAATGGATATTCTTAGGAGAGGGAATTAAAATGACCAACAATCAAATAAATGATGCCAAGCCTTGACAGTGATCAGAAAAATACGAAATAAAACAAAATAACCTATCATTCCTCACCTACTAGCTTACACTGCTGGTAGAAATCTGAATTGTTATAGGCTTCTGAGAAGTAATTAGCTATATTTATTAAAATTTAAAAACACACATGTCCTTTCCCTCAACTATATCATACTTGAGAATCAACTCCATAGAAATACAAGTGTCTGTGTGTAAGGATATAAAGACAAGGCTAGTTACTGCAGCCTTGTTTGCAGAAGCAAAAAATATGTATTTGAACTGTCTGATTGATGGACAGAATAAGGAATGATAACTCCCTATTTTGAACGTTGAGTAGATCTTTAAAAGGCCAAATTATATCTTAAAGTCTGGAGGGATGGATATTATGCATCACTAGGTGTGACAAGCAAGGTAAAGAGTAATGTGTATTGTATGAGCTAATTTTTCTGAAGACAAAACAGTAAATAAAAATTCCCATGTATTAGTTTATAGTATTAATAGATAGTATATATTGCATGAGCTTGGAGAAAGATTCAGAAACATGTAAAACAGACTTTTGACCTCAGAAACCTGGGTTTGAAAAGAGTTGAAGAACTAAAGTTAACTTTTAACCACAACTGTTTGGTTTTACTTGTTATGGTAAGATTTATTGTTCTATTACTTCATTACTTTATAAAGAAACTGGAGAGAAATGAAATAAAGATTTCAGCTGACAACATTCATTTGTAATTGTGAAGTAATTTAAATGTCCTGTAATTGCTGTCCCCATTATTTAAAAAATAAAAACCTCTGACCAAACAATTGTCAAAATAAATATAAGCTATTCCCAGCTGTCTCTAAAGCTTTAGGAAGACTTTCAAAAACTCTTTGTTTATGTTTCATATTAATCGTAGAGTCATAGAAACATTTCTCTTACTGGGTTATTTAGGAACATTAGATTATCTAAGGCAGATACACTCATATAAGACTGGATATAAGACAATTCTCACAGGCCTTAAAAAAAATAGAACTACTAAACATGAGATTACTAGGAGGTCTATCTAATACATTTTTTTGCCTTATAGTCTCATAAGATTAATGTGAACAAACTTTCTGCTGTTACCTAGGTAGTCCTGGATTCTGCTTTTTTCTCCTAAGTGGCTAATATTTGGATTTCAATTTTGCTCTTGGACCCCAGATTGCTGGCAACTGGGCATGTATCTTTTACACATAATCTTGGAAAAATCTTTCTATGAACATCTGACCAGCCCAAGAAAAAAGACCTGAAAATACTGTCATGACAGATTCCCCAGCAATAAAGCCCACCAGATAATTCTATACCAAATTTCACAGTAAACAAATGGCACCCATGTGTTCAGAGCTTCCTGAGAGCTTGTTAGTGAGGCAGAAAACCCAGAACCATCAGGCATCTGAGGTGATTCTAGCTTCTAGTATGAAAGATAGAGAACAAGACAAAGAAAAAAGAAGTTGAGAGAGATAATCCATCAAATTAAAAACAAAAAAAACACTTTTTCAAAGCTGTACTTAGTATTCCCTTCAAAGAGAAATGAACATATTGTATGCTATTGGGAATTAAAAATTATCATAGCAGGAATGGAAATCTAATAGAAACATAAGATTTCAATATTTTTACTCCCGGGTTCACCTTTTCTTTATAAAATTCATGATGACGGGTCCCCAAATTGGTAAATTAATTCACAGGAAGACACAGAATCTGGAAAACTGATGCTCTCCCCTGAGAGAGAGTGAAGAAATCCCTGAGGACGAAGATGTGGAAGCTCCGGAAGGCAGGTGCAGAGCCCCCCCTGCCCACACTGGAGTGAGTCACAGACTCCAGGGGAATAAAACTTCCAGTGACTGTGTCAACCCTGGCTCGAAAACTAGTTGTGACCCAAGCAACTTTGACAAAAGAAAAGCTGACATACTCTAGAGAAATGTGTTACACAACTCAAAAAGTGGCCTTGATGCTGACAAAGACATTGATGATAAACGTGCATCTGTAAGATGGAAATAATAATAGACTTACCTCATAGAGTGATAGTGAGGTTTAATTGAATGGATGAATGTGAAGCTCTTGCAACAGTACCTGGCACATACTGACAGTGACGAGGACGTTAGCTCGTATTATTACTATTATTTAGGTTATAAAACTCTGCAGTTAGGCTTCCTTGGAGCCTATCTTCGCCATTAGCTGTGTTACCTGGAGAAATTTATGTAAACTCTCTAAGCCTCAGTGTCTTCATCTGTAAAACGTCATGACTTAATTCTAAGAGGTGAATTAGAAAAGCAACATATACACAGCACCTAGCAAAGTAAGCACTCCATGAATGCTACATATATATAGGAATCATTTGTTTTTCATGGAAAATAAAGATATTTTTAAATTTTGAAGGGGAGAAACCTCTCCTCCATTAAAGAATTCTTTTTAGCTTTCAGATATTTTTATATGGTGACAGTCATGGCATTTGTACTACTTTGTATTATTTAATGTGCCATAAACATCTGGTATTTCCACATTATCTCAGTAATTATACTTTTAAGCATCTGCCACGAACATCATCAGAATAGTTTAAAATAAATCACCAAAACACTTGTGAGACATTCAGATGATCTGCAATTCGGCTCTTAGAGAAGACTAGAGTGAACATTTTTGTGGTTGTAGATTTTGGCTTCTTAGATTATTTCCCAAAACCCTTCCCAGAAGAAATAAAAACAAGCACTCCGTTCCCTGTACGTGTTCTATATGGCAAGGCTCCAGACTGCAGGGCACAGCAAGGTTGGCAAGCATTTCAACTCCTTCAACATCTCTGGCTTCAGCACCAAATTCAAAATGAAGTGCTAATTGAACAGTAATTACTGGTTTTGAATATGGGTATTTTCAAAAATTGCTCTAGGAACTTAAAATCTTGGTCCAGGGTTCTACTGACTACTACTAAATCCCCTCTCCCACTCTTCATTTTGCACCTCATCCCTCAACATGCCTTCAAGCTTCACACGATTTACACACATACTTAAAATGTTACAATTTTTCTTTCTAGCAAGCTTTAAAATAGTATCAATCTAATCATTTTGCCAAGGAATGTAACCCCTAGAACAAAGGATTTGCAGTGAGGATGATTTCTGCCAGATACAGTATTCTTTCTTAGGCTCATGTCCATTATGAGGCCCATGAGGGAAAAGGAGATAGGCGGGCCCCTGTCAGAGGTTCTGGTCTTTCCCTCAGAGCCTTCGGAGTCAGATCGCAGCACTACTCAATATTAGCTGTATGATTGTATTAGAGGTGCCAGTCCTTGCCTCCCTGTTAACCTTCCAAGAGAGTCTGTGGTAATTTGTTACATCGGCAACAGAAAACTGATACACCTCCTGTTGCAAACATGGCCATCAAAAAGATGTGAGTAGTCATGTTTCCCTGTCTGACCACAGCCTGAAAAGGTTCTCCAGTTTTAAGAATCCCTGTGATCAAATTGGATCCACCTGGATAATCCAAGGTAATCTTCCCATCTCAAGAACTTTGTCATATCTACAAAATCCCTTTTGCCATACTCATAGGTTCCGGAGATTAGAAGTGGACATCCTTGGGGACCATTATTCTGCCTACCACACAGGGGAAACCTGACCCAAGCTGAACCAATTATATTCTCTTGTTGGATAATCCGAATTTAGAAAATGGTACCTGAATGGAAATGTTATACCGAATTAGGCTGGCTTACAGAGAGACAGAGAACACTAATCGTAGCTAATATTTATTGAGGGTCTTCTACCTGCCAAGCTCCATGATAAGTGATTTACAGAGATATGTCATTTATTCACCAAACAGTCCTTTGAAATGGTGCTATTATTCATCCTCATCTTACAGGTAAGGGAACTAAGGCAAAGAACCATTAAATAATAAGTATAAGAAACAGGGTCTCTCTGATCCCACAGGCATGCCATAACCACTGCCCAACACTGCCTCTTGGCATGGGTAGAGGCCATCTGTTATTCATCACTGCCACCCCACCGGACCCAGCTCAGTGCCGGGCACAGGGAGGTGGTCAGTCAGTGCTGGCTGGTATTGCGTGGAGCCGAAATGCCAGGGACGGTGAGCCCCTCTGCTGTGACTGACTGGGTGTCTGATTCTCCACTAGTGAAGGAAGTGCTGGATCAAACTCGCTCCTCTGGCTCCACTACCTGTGTCCTACTCATTGGTCCTGCTTCCTTCCCCTCCTTCCTAACTGCGCCTTATGGATTAAAACTTGGAGATTAGAGCAGATGAAGGGAAAACAGAACTCTGAATGACCTACATGAGATTAAAGGGATAATATGAAGTCCAGGAAGTAAAAACAGAGAGATTAAAATGTACTTTTTGGGAAATATTTAACCTAATGAGAACAAAATGTTTTCTGAAACTGGCATATTGCAAACAATGTCAAGGTTTCAAGTGCTGGTTCAGTGACCTTTTCATTCTGAAATAAGGTTGATTAAATAATACACTCTGTGCATGGTTTAAAGAATCCAAATTGCATGTTTAGAACTGAGAAATATGTCATCTCTGCCAACTGCTTTGTCAATGAAGCAAAGAATTCATTGAAATCTCCTGGAATTCAGAGAACAGAAGTTAAGCAAGTGCAGCAGGAAAAACATGCTTAAAAAGCTTCATGCAGAACTAGATTTTCTGTAAGTATAATGCATAAAGGAATGGCTTAATGCTTATATTTAGGTTAGGAATGACATATACTATGCTGACTTATCTTGGAAAAACAATATGTCTAAATATTTCAAAATGTATGCATCTTATCAACATCTGTATATCTATGAAAACTTTTGTTGAGGATTTATTACAAACTAAATATAACTGAATTAATAAATGTAAGATTAAGAAAGTCTCTCATCATGAAGTTATCATTATATAAAGAAGTCAACATTTACAAAGGCTGTATATACTTTGAGGTCTTAAACACCTGAAAGTTCAAACTGACAAATAGTTTTATATAAAAACTTAGAATCAGAGGACTCTGAATCATTTCTCTTACATTTCAGACCAAATCACTAAAGCATCAAGTCAAAGCACTAGAAATGTCAGAATTGGGCTGACAGGTTAGCTCACTCGGTAGCACATGGCGCTGATAACACCAAGGTCAGGAGTTCAGATCCGCTTACTGGCCTGCCTCCAAAAAAAGAAAAAGTAGAAAAAAAAGAAATGGCATAATTAAGCAAGCCAAATAATAAAATTGCAAAAAATCTTCTTATGCATATTATAACATTCTTCATAAAAGTTCCACAGAGCTTCTATATAACAGTATCTTCATCTTTTGAAAGTCAGCATAATCCTTATAACAAATGAACACATGCAGTTTTGACAATTTACTAGCATTAAAAACATATATTATGCTTCAATTTTATGTATACACATATGAGTAAAAAATTATATATGTATATGTACAGAGAGAGAGAGAGGAACTGTACACATTCAATACAGCTATTTCCAGTACATTTGTTGTGCTGGAAGTTGATCACATAGCCGTAACAATTTAAGTTATAGTTTCCGTGGTTTCTTAGCACAGCAGTATGGTTTGTACCAGATAATAAGTGACCAGTTCTCAAATGTTTTATTCCAACCTTCTTTATTAAATATTCATTCTGATTAGCATCTATAGTTGACTAGTGAATTCTAAATGAGGTAGAAAAATGATTGGCAAAAAAAGAATAATTAAATGTATCAAAGCCTGGCTAAAAAAAGAAAATCAATAAAGAACTCAAAAGGAAAAAGCATAAACTAATATTACTGAAGAAAAGAACAGTGATTAAAAAGGTGCTAAATCCCGCATGGGCCACATCAGGCGGTACTAAGTATTTAGTTTAATGCTTTCACATCTGCTTGCATTCACTAGGCCTCCACTAGGCCTCCACTCCCTCAAAAGTTAACAGTAACTCATAGAGTTGTTATGAGGATCAAATGATTTAATAAAATAAAGCATATGGTGCCTGGCACATAGTAAGAGCTAAATAAATGTAAGATATTAGCATTTATTATTATTATTATTATTTAACTTTTCAATAAGGCATTTTAAAACACCATAGGAAAAAGGAAAGAATAGAACTTTGGAACCAGGTAATACTGGATTCTATCTCATATCTGTGAATTATCAGCAATGTGATCGTGGGAAAATTGTTCATTCACCCTGAGACTCAATCTTTCATCTGTAAAGTAAGGCCTATAATTATTTTTATCATTTCCAAAGCATATTGACAGGAAGAACACTTGAAAGTTATATTACAAAAATGAATTGTGAAAAAATGCATTTCAATTGAATATTTCTTGGCACATTTGAGTGTACATCAATCTTGCCGTAGAAACTTTCTGACTGGTAACTTTACAACAGTGAAAAAGGAATGGATGTGAATGAACGTTAATTTAATTCAACACTGAAGTTCATGACTTAAAATATCTAAGCAAATTTAACTCCTAAGAATATTATTAAGCTGCCCTGCACAGAGATCCAAACCCAGTTTTCCTAGACAGAGGAAGCAGAAGAGAAGGAAAAAGAGAAAAGGAGAAAGCTTCACTCTTTGGTTTTGATTTCTGCATCTCTTGACTCAAATCTAACCTAGAAAACAGTTTCTACATATAGAACAGACAAAATAGGGTATACATGCTAAGTTCCAAATGAGTTATACAGACAAAAAGCACCTCATTCATTATGTGAAGAGGGAGCTAGAGGTGGTGAAAGCTTGCAGTAAAACTGAAGCAGGAGCCCTACCAGTGAGGCAGGAGAGAGAGGAGGGTAAGGGGAAGATACGTAGAATAAACACAGATTGGTTTGGCCGGGAAAAAACTGAGTCAAGGGCAATTGGACAGACACACGCTGCACCTTTTTATAGATACTATCAAATATTTTCAAGATAGAGCTTCATGCACTAACCCACAGTTGTGAGTAGACAACCACTTCCAGTACTGCGTTAGGAAATACTAGAAATAGATATCTTCAGGAGAAAAATAAATTATAAGAATGGGCTGAAATTCAACTTTATCTGAGTATCTTATTATGGTTTAATTCCATTTCTTTCTTTTTTTATATGAACCAGTAATTGTTCACTTCATATCTATGAGGTGCTTATTATTTTCCAGGAATTGCACAAAATGTTTTCCATACAAAGGTGCCTTTTCAAGTGGCCTTCATTCCTGCATGTGTCTGTGCAACCTCACCCCCTCCTCTTATAAGGACACTAGTTACATTGGTTTAGAGCCCACTCTAATCTAGTATGATCTCATCTTATCTTAGCTAATTACATCTGCAAAGATCCAATTTCCAAATAAAGCCACATTCTGAGATTCCAGGTGGACATAAATTCTGAGGGGACACTATTCAACCCAGTACAGTCCTCTCTCTGGTCCCCCAAAGTTCACATCCATCCCCTGTCTCTTGTGCAAAATACAGTCACCCCATCCCTACAACCCCCAAAATCTTACTCTATCCCAGCATTAACTCTAAATTCTAAATCCCATCTAAATATGTTCAACTCAAAAAGTTCCAAATCTTATCATCTAAATCAGGGGTGGGTCAGACTCTGGGTATGATCCATCC
Source organism: Cynocephalus volans (assembly GCF_027409185.1). Taxonomy (NCBI): domain Eukaryota; kingdom Metazoa; phylum Chordata; class Mammalia; order Dermoptera; family Cynocephalidae; genus Cynocephalus; species Cynocephalus volans. Next base: position 86,317,424 of record NC_084468.1, on the reverse strand, counting down.
TGGGGCAAAATTCCTCTCCATCTGTGGACCTTTGAAACTAGAAAACAAGGTGTCTGTTTCCAAAGTACAATGGTGGGACAGGAACAGGATAGACATTCCCATTCTGAAAGGCAGAAAATGGAGAAAATAGAAAGAATAAAGGGGTCTCAGGTCTAAACAAAGTTCTTGACCCAACAGTGCAAGTTCCATTAGGTTTCAAGTCCTGAGAACAGCCCTCTGTGGCTCAATCCACGCTGTAGACCTTGGAGGCTCCACTTTCTGGGTCTGTTCCTCTGGCTTCTGCATCCAAAGCTCTCCACTTGGAGTCATTTTTCCTTTGTCTTGAAGGGTTGTACATGTTTGTAATTGAGTAGTTTTATCAGCCCATTTTCTATCTGTAGAATCCCAGAAGGCTAACAGATCTTCCTTCATTTCATCCTGTTGTTACTGGCTCCTTCAGGACAATCTGACAGTGTTTCTGCTGACAAAATGATCTCAAAAAAACCTCATCTGTCTTTTGTGTATGTCCAAGATCCACACCCTTGTACAAGAGAGTTCTCCACAGAGCCTTCTTGGCTTAGACGGTTGATAGGATTTATAAATCACATACCTAATCTCTTCATCAGAGGTCTGTCCAGCTGTACCCTTAGCTCTGTTTCCAGAGCATATTACCTGGATCATCAAGTACTGGCTTCTTTTTGCATAATAGTTCCTTCCTCATTTTACCTTTTGCTTCCTGTATTTACTCTAGGCAGCAAGGAGAAGCTAGGCCATGCCTTCCACACTTTACTTAAACATCTCCTCAGCTAAATATCTAATTTCATTGGTTACAAGTTCTGCTTTCCAAGCAGCACTAGAGCACAATTCAGCCAAGTTTTCTGCCACTTTATAATAGGGGTCCAAAAACACATGTCTCATTTCCTTCTGAGACTTCACCAGAAACCTTTAATATCTTTATTTCCATACTGATCATGACAACATATATATTCTCTAAGACTACAGAAGCTTTCTCTACCATGCTCTTCACTTCCTTCTGAGTCTTTACCAGAATCACTTTTTAACAACCATATTTCTCCCAATAGTCTCTTTAAAGAAACCTAGACTTTTTCTCTTTCACCTCAGAATTCTTCCAGCCTCTATCCTTTACCCAGTTCCAGAGCCACTACTGGATTTTTAGGTATTTATTACAATAGCAGCACACTTCCTCATACCAAAATTTGTATGAGTTTCTTAGGGCTCTATAACAAATTACCACAGACTGGGTGGTTTAAAACAACAGAAATCTATTCTTTCATAGTTCCAGAGACTAGAAGCCCAAAATTAAGGCATCATCAGGGTTGGTTCCTTCTGGCAGCCCTGAGGGAGAATCTGTCCCATGCCTTTCCCCTCAATTCTGGTGGTTGCCAGTAATCGTTGGAATTCCTTGGCTTGTAGTTCTATTGCTCCAATGTCTGTTCTCATCTTCCCACAGGCTTCTTCCTTGTGTGTACCTCTGTGTCCTCTTTTCTTCTTATAAGGACACGAGTCATATTGAATTTAGGGCCCATCATAATCCAGCATGACCTCATCTCAACTGATTATATCAAAGACCCTATTTTCAAATAAGGGCATATTCTGAGATTCTGGGTAGACATAAATTTGGAGGGATGCTATTAAACTCAGTTCATAAGGAATGTGCATGTTTAGTTTTTTAAGAATCTGCCAAACTATTTTCCAGAATGGCTGTGCCATTTCACATTTCCTCTGGCAATGTATGATTGCTCCAGCTTGCCCACATCCTTGTCAGCACTTTCTATTATTACTATTTTTAGTTTTAGTTCTAATAAGTATGTACTGATATCTCATTACAGCTTTAATTTGCATTTTCTTAATGGCCCATGATGTTGACCTCCTCCTTAGTGAAATATCTGTTTGTGTCCTTTGCCCATCTTATAATTGGATTGTTTTGTTTGTTTGTTTGTTTGTTTGTTTGTTTTAACTGTTTAATTTTGAGAAGATTTTTTATATTCTGGATATAAGGATATGAGTTGAATATTTGCCCCCTCCAAAGCTCATGTGGAAGATTGATTCCCCAATGTGGCAGTACTGAAAGGTGGGTCCTTTAAGAGGAGATTGAATCATGAGGGCCCTGTCTTATGAATGAATTAACCCATTAATGGGTGAATAGATTCATATGTTATCATGGATGTGGACTGGGGGTTGCTTTGTAAGGAGAACACATGAAAATGCTCTTGCCATTTTTGCCATGTGATTGTCTGTAATACCTCAGGACTTTGTAGAGAGTTCCCACCAGAAAAAGGTGCTCACCAGAAGTGCTCCCTGGGCCTTTAACTTCCCAGCCTCCAAAACTGTAACAAATAAGGCCTCTTTTCTTTATGCATTACCCAGTTTCAGGTATTCTGTTATAAGCACCAGAAAATGGACTAATACATAAAGCCATAGTCAAATATGTAGTTCGCAATTATGTTCTCGCAGTCTATAGCTTGTCTTTGTATCCTCTTGACAGGATTTATCACAGAGAAAATGTTTTTAATTTGATGACTTCAATTTACTAATGTTTTTTTTTTTTATGATTTGTGATTGTGGTGTTATATTTAAGAATTCTTCATCTAACCCAAGGTTCTGAGGATATGCTCCCATGTTTTCTTCTAAGAGTATAGTTTTATGTTTTTATATTTAAATTGATGGCCCTCTTTAGGTTAATCTTTTATATAATGTGAAGTTTATATAAACACACACACACAGAGACACACACAACACTTAGCTTGCACATCACAGTAAATCTAAGCATATCTTTTCAAAAAGTCAACAACTTCTGTTCAGAGCAATAGTCAAAATTATTATTTCCATATAATCTAAAGCAATACAAAATACTAGATTGGCCTAATAACTGTTAGAACCTTAGCAACCTACCCACAGCTTACGATAGCTTAAAACTGATTCTGAAATATTCTGAGAATATTTAAGACTTATTTAATTAAGGATTAAATAAAAGGGTACATGTGAAGTTTCAGCAGAGATCATGGCTTCCAATAACTACTCAAGAAATTATAGATATTAATTGCAGAAGAAACAATAAAAATTCATATTCTTTTCCACATTAGCATTTCTTCTTTGAGAAATTTCAGGCACAATAAAACAGAACTGAAAATGGTGCTGACAGTCAACAGCAACTGACTTGGTGGGACTTGAACACAATTCCTGGGGAGACTTTCCACAGACACAGGGTACAATATAGGCACCATAGCTTTACATTCTTGCTGTGTTTGTTCTAGACAGAGCTTTAGGTTTTCTTTCATACAGAAAATCCTGTTTCTGAATATCTTCTTTAAAAAGTCAGACTGTTACCTGTTACTTACTTAGGTATGTTATTTAAGGTTGTTTTGTTTATTACCATGAGAAATCTGTCATTTCATCAACTAAGCAATAATTAATAATTTAACTTTGTATAAATGAAATTTTTCTTTCAACAGTTGTTTTTTATAATAATTTCTGATATCTGGCAGTTAAGTCCTCCAGTTTATTGTCCTGTGAGTCTGCACTGGCTATTCTAGATCAATTGCATTTTTATAAAAATTGCAATTACCTTTAATAGATAGATATCTGTATTAGTTTATTTCTGTTGCTTATAACAAAGTACTTGAAACTGGGTGATTTATAAAGAAAATGAAATTTATTGCTTACAGTTTCTGAGGCTGGGAAGTCCAAAGTCCAGGGAACACATCTGGCGAAGGCTTTCTTTGGTGGTGACTTCAGTGATGGGGATATCACATTATGCAATGGTGGAGCAGAGAGAACAGAGAGAGAGCAAAAGATAGAAAGACAGACTCTCCACTCTCTTCTTTTAAAGCCCTTAGAACCACACCCCTGACCACCATTTTTAATCCATTTACTATGGCATGGTTCTACAATCTAATCACCTCTTCAAGGCTCCACACTTCAATTACCATAACAGGGTTTTCCACCCTCTTAATAGTAACAGTTGGGGGCCAAATTTCTAATACATAAAACTTGGGGACACAATTCAAGCTTCAATGAGTTTTGAGGGGACATAATTCAATCCACTATGTATCTATTACATGCATGTATCTTTATCTATATACAGTTTATGACCCAAAACTTCTACTTCTAAATACTTACCCAAAGTAAAAGAATGTAATGTTCACCAAAAGACATGTATAAGAATGTTCATAGCAACTTTATTTATAATAACCAAAAACTAGAAACAACAATACTAAAAACTAGTATTTAAAAGTTATAAAATATTTGGAGTGATGTGATTTTAAGAATTTTTATTTTCCCCTTTATGCTTTCTGTATTTTCTAAGTCTTCTAAAATGAGCATATATCACTTATAATAACAACAAATACTACTTTAAAAAAGAGATATATGAGAAGCATTTTGTCTAAAATTTACATATTTACACTGAAGATGATGCTTCAGGGTGAGCACAAAGTATAAAAGAACCGTTTCAATGTAAACATTTATTTCTAATCTTCTGCAGTTAGAGGGCAGGGAAAAGCTGGGAATCAGATTTGGGACTCAGTTACAGGGGTAGTGGGACTCCAGGGAGGCTAAATCTTCACACTCAGAAAGTGTGCTGTGCCAAAGTCAGGAATATGGGTGGAAATTGTTAATGGCCAGAAAGAAGAGAATGAAACTGAAAAAAAAAGTCAGAAGAGTAATAGCCAAATACGGAGGAAAAACCAGGAGCATGTTGAGCCAAGAAGTCAATGGAAGAGTTTGAAAGGGAGGGAGTGATCAGCAGAACTGAATTATCAGGATGACTACAAAAAAAATATGCCTGTTGCCTTTAACGAAATAGAGATAGCAAGTACAATAAAATATGGCTTTCAATAGAGTGCTGGAGGTGAAAATAGAATCACATGTGTGGAGAAGTGAGAGGCAAATGAAAAAAAGGAGACAATGAGTATAAAGGGTTTTTTCTTGAACTACTCTGATATAAAAAAAAAGTATTAAAAAAATCGTGTCTTTTCTTAAATGGTACAACCCTGGTTTATTGCTGACTTTGCAGTCACTGCCAGACACATCCTGAATCACCATAGAAACTTTTTGAAGCTATAAAGTCCCAACTACAGAATCAAGTTACATTTTGGTGCCCAATGACTCAAATTATAAAGTCAAATTCATATTGCTCTAATTTAAAAGTCAACTTATGAGTTAGGCAAATTGCAAAGTCCCTATTACTTCAGGACAATTACATTTCTCAAGCCCAATCAATGAAAGCCCAAGTTAGTAGTATGTGACTTAGAGCTCCTAACCCTCAATTCAGAGAGCCACTTAAATATCCATATCGACTCTCCCAATGGAGACATTGCAAAGAGATGTGGGGCAAAAGAGGGTTTGTTTCTATGTTTTCTTTTTTAATAGAAGAGAGATGAATATGTTTAAAGTTGACATCGCATTGAGAGGAAGAGGAAATAAACGACTGAGTTTCCTGAGCAGAGACAGGTGATGGAGGAAGAGAACAGGGTGGGTGTGAGTGCGGCTACATGACTAATAAGAATCTGAGCGAGTTCCTGTCTATCTTCTGTTTTAATCCATTGAGTCAGTACTTATTGCGTTCCTACCATGTATCAGGTACCTAAGGCAGAGAAAAATAACAAGAGTTCAAGGTCCCTACACTCACAGAAATTTAATTCTAGAGGGGAGATTTAGGCATTAAATAATAAGAAATTTGAGATATACTTAAGAGGCAGACCTGGCACAGCTTGTTAATGGATTAAATATGGAGAGGGAAAGGCTTTTGTCTAGAGCAACTAGGTGAATTTTCTGCATATAATAAGCTCATCTCCTGAAGGAAAAGGGAATGAAGGAAGACTGGGGATGATGCTCAGAGATTTGGGTGTTGAAAGACTGAGATAGCTATAGCAAGAAATTGGACCACAAGTTGGCTGGGAATTGCCAAACAATGTTGTTGGATTGCCAAACAATGCTGAGGCTTCATTTGATCTCGGTGATCAAGAATTTACAATGGAGCCAATCTGAACTGTGACTTTCTCCACCCACCTTCAGCTGCTCAAACACATCCACATGACTGTCATAATAGCTGACAAATCCTTCTCCAACTCCACAAATTTGGTTAGATTTCATTGGCCCAGGAGTGAGCACCTGACCCATGCTAAACAAAGACAGCCTCCCTTACATTTTTGAACTAAGATGAGACACTTCTGAACAACCAATGGGTCAATAAATAAATTAAAAGGGGGAAAATTTTAAACATCTTAAGACAAATGGAAATGAAAACACAGCACAACAGAACATGTAGGATGCAGCAAAAGAAATTCTAAGAAAAAAGTTTATAGCAATAAGCACCTACATCAAAAAGGAAAAGAGATTGCAAATGAACAACTTAATTTTGGCTCAAGAAAACAGAAAAACAAAACAAAAACAAACTAAGCCCAATGTTAGCAGAAGGAAAGAAATAATAAAGATCAGAGGAGAAATAAACAAAATAGAGACTAGAAAAACAATACAAAACTTAATAAAACTAAAAGCTGGTTTTCTGAAAAGATAAACAAAATCTGCAAATCTGTAACTAAATTAACCAAGAAAAAAAGGGAAAAGACCCAAAAAATGAAATCAGAAATGAAACAGGAAACATTACAACTGACACTGCAGAAACACAAAGCATTATGAGAGACTACTGTAAAAAATTATGTGCCAAAAAATGGATAATCTACAAGAAATAGATGAATTTCTAGACACATAAAACCTACCAAGACTGAATCACAAAGAATAAAAAATCTAAACAGACCAATAATGAGAGAAAAGATTGAACTGATAACAAAAAGTTTCCTATTAAAGAAAATCCCAGCACTTTGTCTTCACTGCTGTGTTCTACCAAACATTTAAAAAACTAATACCAATTCTCCACAAACTTTTCTTAAAAATTGAAGAGGAGGGTATCCTTCCAAACTCTTTTTACAAGGACAGAATTACCCTGATACCTAAGCCAGAAAAGGACCCCACAAGAAAAGAAAACTACAGGTCAATATACCTCATGAACATAGATGCAAAACTCCTCAACAAAATACTAGTGAACAGAATTCAAGAACACAGTAAAAAGATTATTCACCATGATCAAGTGGGATTTATCCCTGGGATGCAAAAATGATTCAACATACACAAACCAATAAATATGATACACCATATTAACAAAAGGAAGGACAAAAATCATATGATTATTTCATCAGATACCAAAAAAAAAAAAAGCATTTGACAAAATTCAACATCCTTTCATGATATAAACACCCAACAAATTAGGTACAGAGGAATGTACTTCAACCCAATAAAGTTCACATATAGTAAGCCTACAGTTAACATTATCCTCAGTGGTGAAAAATTAAAAATCTTTCCTCTAGCATAAGGATTCCAGTTTCACCACTTCTATGCAACATAGGATTGGAAGTCCTTGCCAGATCAATAAGGCAGAGGAAAGAAATGAAAGGCATCCAAATAGGTAAGCTGTTTGCTGACAACATGATCTTATACATAGAAAATCCTAAAGATTCCACCACAAAACTGTCAGAACTGATAAACAAATTCAGTAAAGTAGCAGGATACATAATCAATATGTAAAATTAGTAGCATTAGTAACAAACTTTATGAAAAAAAATTAAAAGAAATTAAGAGAACAATCCCATTTACAAAAGCTACAAAAATAAAATACTTAAAAATAAATTTAACCAAGGAGGTGAAAAACCTGTACACTGAAAAGTATAAAACATTAATAAAAGAAGTTTAAGATACAAATAAATAGAAAGATATCCATTTCATGGATTGGGGAATTATTACTGTTAAGATGTTCATACTACCCCAAATGATCTACAGATTCGGTGCAATCCCTGTCAAAATTCCAATGTCATTCTTTATAGATATAGAAAAAAATTCCTAAAATTCATATGGAACCACAAAAAAATCTAAATAGCCAAAGCAATCTTGAGCAAAAAGAACAAAACTAGAAGCACCACACTACCTTACTTCAAACTGTACTACAAAGCAATAGTAATTAAAACAGCATGGTACTGGCATAAAAATAGATACATTGATCAATGGAACACAATAGAGAACCCAAAAGTAAACCCACAAACACACAGTCAATTGAATTTTGACAAAGGTACCAAAAATATACCACAGGAAAAGAATGGTGTCTTCAATAAATGGTCTTGGGAAAACTGAATAACCACATGCAAAAAAACAAAATTGAACTCTTATCTCACACCATATACAAAAAGTGAAGTCAAAATAGCTTAAAGACTTTAATATAAGACCTGAAACTGTAAAACTACTAGAAAAAAAAAAATAGGTGGAAAACTACATAACCTTGGTCTCAGCAATGACTTCTTTTTTAGGTTTAATCCCAAAGCACAGGTAACAAAAGCAAAAATAGACAAATGGGATTACATCAAAATTAAAAGCTTCTACACAACAAAAGTAACAACTAACAGAGTGAAGAGACAACCAATGGATTGGAAGAAAATATCTGCCAGCCACACATCTGATAAGGGATTAATATCCAAAATATAAGGCACTCAAAAAACTCTTTGGAAAGAAAACAAATAATCCACTTAAAAAATGGACAAGGGTTAGTGATGTCACCAAGAGGGCAGAACAGACAATCCCTGGCATCATATACAAGGATACAATTAGCAACATTTTAAAGACAAAATAGCCATCTCTAGTTCACCAGAACTGGGGATAGCAGGGAGAGAAACCCACTGAGCTCACAGAAGAAAGAGGAAAGATTACTTCAGATGGCTCCATCCCCTCCCCCAGCCAGCAGAGCACCACTCACAGAGAAGTTACACTGGATCTGTGGTTTTCAAGGTGAGAAGAGGGAAGCTGAGGTGGGCCCTTGACTTACCCATTGGTCTGGGAATCTTCACAGGAAGCCTACCGCCTCTCCCAAAAGAAACATTTGGAGTGCCAGGAGGACTGACTGAACCTCTAGAGGTGTACAATTATATAAGAGACAGACAATGTGGAAAGATGTAAATACAGACAACAAAAAGTCAAAAGGTGAGGGGGAGGAGAGAGTAATTTCAAAGTGTAGGGATTGCTTTTGTTTCTTTTCTTTTGTGTGTGCAATCAAACTTAATTTGATATCAGTTTAAAATAATGTTACAACTATAAGATTTTTTTGTAAGCTTCCTGGTAACCATAAAACAAAAATGTATAATGGATACCCCCCAAAAAATCATGGGACCAAAATATACTACTAGAGAAAATCACTTATTTGCAAAGGAAGACAGTAAGAGGGAAAAAAATGATTTACAAAACAATCAGAAAACAAATAACAAAATGGTGGTAGTGAGTCCTTATCTACCAATAATAACTCTGAATGTAAATGGATTAAGTTCCCCAAAAAAAGATTTAGAGTGGCTGAATGGATTATAAAACAAGAACCAAGTATATACTACTTACAAGAAACTCAATTCACCTATAAAAACATATGCTCAGACTGAAAGTGAAGAGATGTGAAAAAGATATTCCATCCCAATGGAAACCAAAAAAGAGTAATAGTTGCTGTACTTATATCAAACGAAATAGGCTTTAAGTCAAAAATGATTAAAACAAAAAAAAGAAGGCCATTGTAATATGAAAAAGGGAGCAATTCAGCAAGAAAATAAAACAATTATAAATACATATGCACGTAATATATAAAACATATGTTATTAGACCTAAAGGGAGAGATAGACGCCAATAAAATACTAGCTGGGGACTACAATACCCCATTTTCAGCAATGGATAGATATCCAGACAAAAAATCAACCAAGCAACATCAGTTAAACTCCCATCTAGGCCAAATAGAACTAACAGACATTTACAGAACATTCCATTCAACAGCTTCAGAATATACATTTTTCTCAGCAGCACATGAAACATTCTCCATAATAGCCCATATATTAAATCACAAAAAGAGCCTAAGCAAATTTTTAAAAATTACATCAACTCTCTTTTCCAGCCACAACAAAATAAAATTAAAAATTAACAGCATAGAAACATTATGAACTGTACAAATACATGAAAATTAGACAACATACTTCTGAACAACAAATAGGTCAAGAAAGAAATTAAAAAGAAAATTTAAAAATTTCTGGAGACAAACAAAAATGGAGCCACAACATATTAAAACCTATGGAATACAGTAAAAACAGTTCTAAGAGAGAAGTTTAATCCCAAATTAGTACAAGGAGAGAAATAACAAAAATCAGAGGAGAAATAAATGAATAAATGACTTAAAGAATACAAAAGAGCAATAAAACAAAGAGTTGGATTTTTTAAAAGATAAACAAAGTCAATAAACCTTTAGCTAGACTAACAGAAAAAAGAGAGAAGATTCAAATAAATAAAATTAGAGATGAAAAAGGAGATGTTACAACTGACAGCACAGAAATACAAAGGATCATAAGAGATTATCACAACTATATGCCAGCAAACTAGAAAATCTAAAATAAATGGATACATTTCTCAGCACATACAAACTTTCCAAGGTTGAATCATGAAGAAATAGAAAACCTGAACAGACCAATAACAAATTATGAGATTGAAGTAGTGATAAAAAGTCTCCCAACAAAGAAAAGCCAAGGACTCGATGGTTTTATTGCTAATATCTACCAAACATTTAGAGAATAACTAATACTAATTTATTTCAAACTCTTTCAAAAAGTTGAAGAGGAAGGAATACTTCCAAACTCATTCTACCAGGCCAGCATTATCCTCATGTCAAAACCAAACAAGGACACAACAAAAAGAGAAAACTACAGACTAATATCCCTAATGAACATAGACACAAAGATTCTCAACAAAATACTAGTGAACAGAATCTACCATCACATTAAAAAGATCACTCACCACAATCAAGTGAGATTTATCTCAGAGACACAATGATGGTTCAACACATACAAATCAATAAATGTTGTACATTACATCAACAGAATGAAGGACACAAACCACCTGATTGTTTCAATAGACACAGAAAAAAATTGATAAAATTCAATATTTCTTTCTAATAAAAACACTAAACAAAATTAGGTACAGAAGGAATGTACTTTGACACAATAGAGGCCATATAAACAAAAAAACACAGCTAATATTATACTGAATAAACAAAAGTTGAAAGCTTTTCCTTTAAGATCTAGGACAAGACATGAAAGCCATTTTCCCCACTCTTATTCAACATAGTACTGAAAATTCTAGCCAGAGAAATGGTAAGAGAAAGAAATAAAAGGCATCCAAATTGGAAAGAAGGAAGTGAAATTATCACTATTTGCAGATACATGATCATATACATAGAAAACCCTAAATACTCTACCAAAAAAACCACTGTTAGAACTAATAAATGAATTGAGTAAAGTTTCAGGATACAAAGTCAACATACAAAAATCAGTAGCTTTTCTATAGGCCAATGTCAGGTCCCGACAGGCCAATAGCAAACTATCTGAATAAGAAGTCAAGAAAGTTATTTTATTTGCAGTAGCTACCAAAAAATAAAATACCTAAGAATAAATTTAACCAAGGATGTAAAACATATCTACATTGAAAACTATAAAACATTAATGAAAGGAATTGAGGAAGACAATATAAATGGAAAATTATCCCATGTACATGGGTTGAAAAAATTAATATTTTTAAAATGATCATAATACCTAAAGCAATCTACAGATTCAACACAATCTGTATCAAAATACCAATGGCATTCTTCACAGGAATAGAAAAAACAGTCCTAAAATTTGTATGGAACTACCAAAGACCTTGAATAGACAAATCAATCTTGAACAAAAAAAATAAAGCTGAAGGCATCACATTACCATATTTCAAAATATACTGTAAACAAGGCAGCATGATACTGGCATAAAATAGGCAAATGCACCAGTGGGACAAAATAGAGAACTGAGAAATAAATCTATACAGTCAACTGATTTTCAACAAAGGTGCCAAGAATATTCATTGGGGAAAAGGACAGTCTCTTCAATGAAAGGTGCTGGAAAAACTGTATATCCACATGCAGAAGACTGGAACAATGCCTATTTCTCACCATATAAAAAATCAACTCAAAATGAATTAAAGACAAATTTAAGACTCAAAACTATGAAACTACTTAGAAGAAAACATATGGGAAACCCTTCATGAAACTGAACTGGGTAAGGCCATTTTCAACAATACTTAAAAAGCACTGGCAACAAAAGAAAAAAAAAGACAAACAGAATTGTATCAAATGAAAAAGCTTCTGCACAAAAAAGAAAGAGAGAAAACAAGGCTACTTACAATAGCTACCAAAAAACTAAATTAAATACCTAGGAAAAAAATTAACCAAAGAGGTGAGAGATTTCTACAATGATAACTACAAATCACTGAAAGAAACTTAAAAGGACATTAAAAGATGAAAAGATATTCCATGCTCTTGGATTGGGAGAATTAACATTGTGAAAATGTGCATACAACCCAAAGCAATCTACAGAGTCAATGCAATCCCCATCAAAATATCAGTGACATTCTTCACAAAAATAGAAAAAACAATCCTAACATTCATATGGAACAATAAAAGTCACCAAATAGCTAAAGCAATCCTGAGCAAAAAAAGTAAAGACAGAGACATTACAGTACTGGACTTCATATTACACTACAAAGCTATAGTAACCAAAACAGCATGGTATTGGCACAAAAACAGACACTCAGGCCAATGGAACAGAATAGAGAACACAGAAACTAATCCACAGTACTTAGAGCCAAGTGATCTTTGACGAAGGCACCAAGAACATACATTGTGGAAAGGACAGCCTCTTCAATAAATGGTTCTTGGAAAACTGGATATCCATGTGTAAAAGAATGAAACTAGACCTTCACCTCTCACCATATACCAAAATCTACTAAAAATGGATTAAAGATTTTAATACAAGACCTGAACTTATAAAACTTCTAGAAGAAAACAGGAGAAACACTTCAGGAAATAGGACTGGGCAAAGACTTTATGAATAATACCCCAAAAGCACAGGCAACAATAGAAAAAATAAACAAGTGGAATTATATCAAACTAAAAACCTTCTGCACAGCAAAGGAAACAATCAACAGAGTGAAAAGACATCCTACAGAAAGGGAGAAAATGTTTGCAAACTATACATTTCAGAAGGGATTAATATCCAGAATACACAAGGGACTCAAACAACTTAACAGTAAAAAATAGTAGTATGATTTTTAAAAATGGTCAAAGGAGCTGAATAGAGATTTCTCAAAGGCAGACATTCAAATAGCCAACAGATACATGAAAAATTGCTCAACATCATTAATTATTAGGGAAATGTAAATCAAAACCACCTTGAGATATCATCTCACCCCAGTTAGACTGGCTATTACCAAAAAGACAGAATAACAAAAGCTGGTGAGGATGTGGAGAAAGGAGAACCCTTCTACACTGTTGGTGGGACTGTTAATTAGTACAGTAATTATGGAAAACAGTATGGAGGTTTCTCAAACAACTACAGATAGAACTACCATATGACCCAGCAATCCCACTACTGGGCATATATCCAAAGGATTGGAAATCATCATGTCGAAGGTATACCTGCCCTCCCATATTTGTTACAGCTCTGTTTACTGTAGCCAAGATTTGGAACCAACCTAAATGTCCAGCAACCAATGGCAGGATAAGGAAAATGTGGTACCCAATGGAATACTACTCACCCATAAAAAAGAATGAAATTCTGCTATTCACAGCAACTTGAGTGAACTTGGGGAAAATTATTTTAAGTGAAATAAGCCAAGCATAGAAAGAGAAATACTGCATGTCCTCACTCACAAGTGGGAGCTAAACAATACATAAATAGGAGGGAGGGAGGGAGGGAGGGAGGGAGGGAGGGAGGGAGGGAGGGAGGGAGGGAGGGAGGGAGGGAGGGAGGGAGGGAAGGAAGGAAGGAAGGAAGGAAGGAAGGAAGGAAGGAAGGAAGGAAGGAAGGAAGGAAGGAAGGAAGGAAGGAAGGAAGGAAGGAAGGAAGGAAGGAAGGAAGGAAGGATCATAATAATAGGTTTGAACTTTCAAAAGGAGAGAACAGAACTGTGGTTACTAGATGTGGGAAAGTGGGTGGGGGTTGGTGAGAAATTTGTTAATGGACACAAAGAATGCTTACATTTTGTAATGATGAATATGCTAATTATCCTAATTTGATCATCACACATTGCTCACAGGTATTGATATTCAACTCTGTACCCCACAAATATGTATAATCAATTGTTTTAATAAAAATAAATTAATTTAAAAAAATAAAAAGCTTCTGCCCAGCCACAGCAAAGGAAACAATCAACAAAATGAGAGAGAGCCAACCTATAGAATGGGAGAAAGTATTTGCAAACTATGCATCTGACAAGAGGTTAACACCCACAATATATAAGCAACTCAAACAACTCAACAGTAAAAATAATACTAATAATAATGATTCAATTCAAAAATGGGCAAAAGACTTGAATAGACATTTTTCAAGACATACAAATGGCCAACAGGTATATGAAAAAATCTTCAACATCCCTAATCATCAGGAAAATGCAAATCAAAACCTCAATGAGATATCACCTCATACTTGTTAGGATGACTGTTATCAAAAAGACAAAAGACAGCAAATGTTGGAGAGAATGTGAAGAGAAGGAAACCCTTCCACACTGTAGGTGGGAATGTAATTAATACAGCCATCATGGAAAACAGTATGGATATTCCTCAAAGAATTAAAAATAGAATTACCATGTGATAAAACAATTCCTCTTCTTGGTGTTTACCTGAAAGATTTGAAATTAGTATGTTGAAGAGATGACTGCACTCCTGTGTTCATTGCAGTACTATTCAAAGTAACGAAGTTAGGGAATCAACCTAAGTTTCCATCAGTGGATAAACGGATAAAGAAAATGTGGGATATACATACAATGGAATACTGTTCAGCCTTTCAAAAGGAAGACATTCTGTCATTTGTGACAACATGGGTGGATTTAGAGTACATCATGGCAAGTGAAATAAGTCCAAAACAGAAAGACTATACCACATATTTTCACTGATATGTAGAACATAAAACAATTGAACTCATAGAAGCAGAGATTAGAATGGTAGTTACCAGAGGCTGGGAGATGGGGAGAATGGGAGATCATACTCAAGGGGTACAAAGCCTCAGTTATATAGGAGAAATTTGGGGGGGGGGGGTTGTTGTTTTTTTTTTTTTTTTAGATGTACTGCACAGTGTGGTAAATATAGCTAATAACTGAGTACTGTACATTTCAATATTGCTAAAAGAGTACATTTCAAATGTTCTCAGCACAAAAATGTTAAATATTGAGGTAATTAATATGTTAATTCACTTTTTTTAATTATTCAGAAATCATACTATCACTTTGTACCCCATAAATATATATAACGTGTCAATATATAATAAAAAATTTCAAAGCATCATCAGTAAACATTCTGAGATCTGTTAACATATTGCAGCATTTATTCCAAACAAAAAACTAAGGGTTCAAATGTTTCGTTTTATTTTTTCTCTTACATATATAAAATAGCAAGTAATATATACAAATGGCCAACAGACATATGAAAAAATGCTCAACATCACTCAGCATCCGGGAAGTGCAAATCAAAACCACACTGAGATACCACCTAACCCCAGTTAGGATGGCTAAAATCCAAAAGACCCTGAATGATAAATGCTGGCGAGGTTGCGGAGAAAAAGGAACTCTCATACATTCTTGGTGGGACTGCAAAATGGTGCAGCCTCTATGGAAAATGGTATGGAGGTTCCTCAAACAATTGCAGATAGATCTACCATACGACCCAGCTATCCCACTGTTGGGAATATACCCAGACGAATGGAAATCATCAATTCGAAGGTATCCCTGTTCCCCAATGTTCATCGCAGCACTCTTTACAATAGCCAAGAGTTGGAACCAGCCCAAATGCCCATCATCAGATGAGTGGATACGGAAAATGTGGTACATCTACACAATGGAATACTACTCAGCTATAAAAACGAATGAAATACTGCCATTTGCAACAACATGGATGGACCTCGAGAGAATTATATTAAGTGAAACAA
Organism: Cynocephalus volans; assembly: GCF_027409185.1. Classification (NCBI taxonomy): domain Eukaryota; kingdom Metazoa; phylum Chordata; class Mammalia; order Dermoptera; family Cynocephalidae; genus Cynocephalus; species Cynocephalus volans. The sequence continues at coordinate 86,301,357 of NC_084468.1, read as the reverse complement.
GTCAGGCACAGAAAGAGAAATACCACGTGTTCTCACTTATTGGTGGGAGCTAAAAATTAATATATAAATTCACACACACACACACACACACACAAAACCGGGGTGGGGGGGAGAAGATATAACAACCACAATTACTTGAAGTTGATACGACAAGCAAACAGAAAGGACATTGTTAGGGGGAAGGGGGGGAGGGAGAAGGGAGGGAGGTTTTGGTGATGGGGAGCAATAATCAGCCAAAATGTATATCAACAAAACAAAATTTAAAAATAAATAAATAAATAAAATGTTTTAAAAAATATTAATAAAAAATAATAAATAAAAAAAATAATAATAAAATAGCAAGTAATAATTTTTCACAGAGAGCAATTCCTTAAAGTTAAAAAAAACATGAGAGCGAGAGAGATCAGATTTCTCTTGTTGCAGTTGTTAGATTTAAGAATCAAACATTTTTTAGTGGTCATATTTCCTACTATATGGCAAAAGCAAGTCACTGATGATAAAATGAAACCAATGTTCTAAGAGGCACCATAATAATAATGGGTAACACTTATATACAGTCCCTGATGTGTTCTAAGCACAGTTCTAAACATCTGTCATGTGCTAACTCTCTTGATGTCCATAACAAACCTATGTGGTAGGTATTACTGGAATCATTCGCACCTTATTGATGGGGAAACTGAAGCACATGGTTGGTTTTCTTGTCTTATGTCACAGCACGTAAGACATAAAACTAATATTTGAACCCAGGGCTTCCAGTGCTAGTGTCCATGCTCTTAATCACTATGCTTCACTGCTTCACGTAAGACAGAGGAAAAATCCTGTTAAAGTTCAATTGGTTAGAGTTTCTGCTCCCAGTGGTATTCCTTTCCACTTTCTTTGGTTGTTCATTTCTTTCATGGTTTCTTTTAGTCAAAATCTTTCCTCTTTTCTCTAAGCTTATTCATGTTGGGTTTTTGTAACTTAGAAACAGAGTCGTGACTAGTGATATGGTTCACTGACATCCTTCAGTTATGGAACTCACTGAGTGGAGTGGGCTAGGGGGCAGTAAGGATTTCACCGTCCTTGACTTGGAAGACAGATGCGGTTGTAAAGCAATTAAGTGGTCAATTATCACCTGTCATCTTTAGGACTCAGACCACATGCCCACTAAAGCTCCAAATTTAGACTACATGGCAGGAAAAAAAAAGACTACTGTTGTTACTGAACCAAACTTGGGTCCACTCACCTGAACACAGCTAACCCAAGAGAGTGACACCCAGTTGAAGAGAGATAAATTAGGCATTTAATTAGAAGGCCAAAAAATTGGAGCAGGGGCGTCTAATGCTGAAAAAAAACCAGCCTCCCCAACAAGCAAGGATTTTTAAAGAAAAATCTTGTGGGTTGGGGCTGAGGCTGGGCGAGGAGCCTGTGGATGTTTCTGATTGGTTGAATCTCAGAAGACAAAGCAAGAGCTCTGGGACACTGTCCACCAATCTTCTGGCTCCAATCAGCCTGGTATCCTTGTCATCTACATCTGGTCAGCATTTTCATCTGGTGGGAAAATTTGGGTCCCATTCCCTGTAAAAATGTCTCAAGGATACATGTTAAGATAGTGCCTTTGATCCTTGGAGTCTAGTGCCTCCCTCCTCATGGCTTAGGCTACATAGGCTACACCCACAGGTTTGGCTATTTCTTTGTACTCCGTTCCTTGAATACTAGTCATAAAACTCAGCGCCCTAATTGTTAGTTGGGGAGACCAGTTCCCAGATTTTAAATCACTGTAATTTGGGGGACCAAGGCCACAGCATGCTTTCATTTAAATTTTTGAGGGGCTTTATGGAGGAGGGGGTTTCACCGTCATTACAGCCTTTAGAAGGTACTGCAAGATAGGCAAGCCCAAACTGTTTTCCTTCATCTGAGCAGTATAGTTCACACCAGAAAATTCTTTTTTTTTTTTCAAGTGTGTTGCGTATCACATTATTCAAGCTTTGCTGAACAGGAACAATGTGTAGATTGCAAGAGCAGGTGCGTGGGTGCAGAAATCCTGGGAACCAGGATCCTGCTGAACAAGGTTATTTAAGGAGAGAGAGGAACAAACAAGCCCACGTCCCTTTAGCCCCATCCAAGTACCTCCCTTCTTGTACCATCATGCCCATAGAGGTGATACTTCCCTGTATAAAGCATACCCATCTGGAATTCCTCCTAAGCGATTCTGTTGGCCAGGTTTTGGAGTGGATGAGCCAGGTCTCCCCATCCTGACCCTAGCCCAGATTCTGGTTCAAGTGTTAAAACAAAAGCTTCAAAAAATCCTAGGGGGAAGGGCAGGTCCCCACCTTGTATGCTAAGACAGACGCAATGTAAAGGGCCAGGACTCTGAGAGAATTTCTGATATATTAGCAGATACAAAACTCTTTGAATGAAACTAATAAACAACTGACTAGTGGTTTAAGACAGTTCTGTTGCCAGAAAAGCTCCAAACCTAGAGACATACAATTGCTGAACCTTATCCCATATTACTGTCCCATCTCAGTCTTACCTAAATTACTCTCACCTGACAGTAGCTGTGAACTGTGAAGATAATAGGGCCTCAGCAGAGAAACTTCTTCATTGGCCTCCTCAGGGGAGGCTCTGAGTATATTGGACAAATGATGTCTAAGGGTGGTGAATCAGAGGCAGAAGAAGTGACCACCCAAAGAACTCACTCTTACTCTGTGAATTGACAAATGACACCCTAGACATTTTTTGATCTGGTGTTTTGTTAAGTATCCTTGTCCAGAAGAGCTTCAAGGGGTAGGGCCCAGGATTATGACTTTTTAATAACCTCCCTATATTAGTCTATTTTGTGTTGCTATAACAGAAATACCTGAGACTGGGTAATTTATAAAGGAAAGGGGTTTATTTGGCTTACAATTCTTGGACAGCTACGTCTGGTGTGGCCCTCAGGCTGCTTCTACTCATGGAGGAAAGTGGCAAGCAGCCAGCGGGTACAAGCAGATCACATAGCGAGAGGAAGCAAGAGAGAGAGAGGGGAGGTGCGAGGGTTCTATAAACAACAAGCTCTTGCAGGAACTAATAGAGCGAGAACTCGCTCATTAATCCCCCTTCCCCCTGGGAGAGCATTAATCCATTCATGAGGGATCTGCCCCCATGACTCAAACAGCTTCCAGCACTGCCACACTGGGGATCAGATTTCCATATGAGTTTTGGTGGGGACAACACATCCAAACTCTATCACTCCCCCAAGGGATTCTTATGCCTTACGATGTCGAGAAACACTACACCAAGCAACTAGTAAAAGGTAAACATGGTGATCACCACCCTCATCGTTATCATTATCATCACCGTCATCATTAGCACTACCACACCTGCGTATTATTTCCTTTCACCTTACCTAGGTTGAGCTTACTCCCCTATTTTGAATATGCTACCCATTCTTTATTTTACATAAAATCTTCCTTCTAGATGCAGCTAAATTCTCACCTGAATAAAATTCTCTCTAATCATTCACGGTGACCTCACATCACCTTTAGCATCACATTTATCACTTATTTCTCAGCTTTTTTATAGTAGTTTGTATCATTGTGCTTTTCCACTTCTTTGACTCCTGGAGACCCAGTCTTATGCCTTTCTTTATCATCTAATCTAACGATACCTTTCATGCCATCGATACTCCAGAAATTCTTATTAACTAATTACTAGCTGATCTTTCTCTTAGGTCTCTCAAACATTTTATTCAGTTTTCTATAATCACGCCCTTGCCTTTTCACTTATTTGCCTACTCTCCAAACTTCTTCTCTCCTCAGTCAGCATCCCTGTTCTTAACCTCCTTCCTAATTAACCATCCTTTCCTGTTCTTTCACATTCCTTTCTCCTCTTTACCTTTACACTTCACCTTTCTGGTCTTCCCCATGTTGGTGAGTCACTGTGTAGTAGTTTTTAATGACTTTCAGTAAATGATCACTATAAATACTCACTCTAGTTTAACAAGCTGTAGAGTTAAAGTGAAGTTCTCTTGGGTGTACTCATAAGACACAAAGGAAACCAGAAAATTCATCATGGACACTTCAAGCAAAGTAAGTATGCTACCTTTTAAATAGATCTATATCATCTTCGTTAGTTATCAAACAAGTGCACATTGAAACAAAATTAAGATGCCACTTTCTCCAATAAGATTATCAAAGATTTCTAATAATATCCAAAGTTTTCCTGGCTGTGGGAATTCATGCACCACAGCTGGAAGGATAAATTGGTGGAAATTTCTTGTGTGATAATTTGATGATATTTTATCAATCACCTTTAAAATGTGCCTATTATTTGACCTAGGAATTTATTCTGACAAAATATAACTGGTCCCCAATTTATGCTGGAACAAAAGCAATATGCATTCAGTAGAAACCTGACTTTGAGTTTTGAATTTTGATCTTTTTGCAGGCTAGTAATGTGCAGTACAATACTTTTTCACAATGCTGGGCAGCAGCAGTGAGCTACAGCTCCCAGTCAGTCATGCAATCGCAAGGGTGAACAACCAATACTCTGCAGTGAACTGTGTTGCCCGATCATTTTGCCCAACTGTAGGCTAATGTGAGTGTTCTGAGCATGTTTAAGGTAGATTAGGCTAAGCTATGATGTTCAGTAGGTTAGGTGTATTAAATGCATTTTCAACTTAAGATATTTTCAACTTATGATGGGTTTATCTGGACATAACCCAATCAGAAGGTGAAGAGCATCTGAAACTTTTTATAAGCAGGTTAACGGCAGCATTATTTTTAAGGGTATACCATTGAAAGCAATATATGTCAAATACTAGGACACTGATTTTATAAATTGTAGTACATTAGTCTATAAAGTCCTAAGTGATCATTTTTAAATTACCTGCAAAATATTTATAATGCTAAGCAGAAAAGCAGACTATAAAACAGCATGCTCAGTATGAACATACAAACACACATACACATGCATAGAATATTGATGGGAAGAGCTTACCCTAAAATATTAACAGTGGTAATAGCTGGGTGCCATTTTTCCCAGTTTTTTCCCCTTTACATTTTCCAAGTGTTTTCTAAGTTTTTTGTATTGAGTGTGTATTGCTTTTGAGATTATGAAATTTTTTTGTAAAGTATGTTTTTTATATGCTCTTGGTAGATAAAAGACAAATTATTTTATCCTCAAAAAGAAGTAGTACTTTCTGTATCATTTTATTTGAACTTATTATGTGGCATTTGTCCCTTTTTCCTATATTACAAGGAATGTACTATCTCCTCCATTGGAATCTAAATTTCTTAAAGACACAACAGATTTACAAAGTTCAATACACCTTACAATTACTAGTGCAGTAATTGTACCTGCAAATGAAACACACATAAAACTATGAGGAGAACTAGTATCACCAGATATAAAGATATATCAAAAAGTTAAAGTATACAAATCATTGAGGTGCAGCTGCAGTAATAGACTGAAAGATATAAGGAAAAGTAGAAACAGCCTCCAAGGAGAAACTTGTGAATACAAGAACTTTTCCTATAGCAAAGGTGTTAATTTAAAAAGAAAGAGAAAAAATATTAGTCACCAGTTCATGCCAGGACAGTTCATTTAGATTCTAACTTCACACAACAAAATAATTTTCAGTAGAATTTAAGAGCTAAATGTTTAGAAATCAAACTATAAATATCTAGAAGAGAGGATAAGAAATATTTATTCTTTATATGGAGAAAATTTTCAAAGTATAGAAATGGAAGAAACAGCAAAGGACAAGATATTTTTATGAACCAAAATTTCAAAACATACACATGTAAAATTTCAGTTTTTTAAAATTTTTTTATTGAAACCTATTAATTGTATATGGTTGTGGGGTTCAGAGTTATATTTCTATACATGTATACAGTGTGTGATGATCTACCTCTGGTAATTAGCATATTCATCATTCGAGACTTAATCATTTCTTTGTAATGTGCACTTTTAATCTCCTCTCTTCTAGTCCTTTAATAACATGTAGTAAATCATTGTTAGTTATAGATTTCTGGGTTGACTATACACCAATAGGACTTATTTTCCCTCTCTAGCTGTAAATTTGGGTCCATTAACCAACCTCTCACTCTCCTCTTTACCCCCACCCCTTTCCCACCTTTAGTAACCACAGTTTTTCTCTCTCCTTTTAACAGTTCAACTTATTATCACTATTTATTTGTTTGTTTTCTTTTGTTCTCTTTTTTAGCACACACATATGTGTGACAATATGTGGTATTTCTCATTCTGACTTATTTCACTTAACGTAATTTTCTCCAAGCTCATCCATGTTGCTACAAATGGCAGAATTTTATTCTTTTATGGCTGAGTAGTATCTGATTGTGAATGTGTACTACATTTTCTTTATCCAATCATCTGTCAATAGACATTTAGGTTGGTTCCATATATTGATTATTGTAAAGAAAGCTGTGATAAACATGGGAGTGCAGGTATCTCTTCAACATGCTTTCCATTCCTTTAGGTGTATACCCAATAGTGGGATTGCAGGGTCGTAAGATAGTTTTATCTGTCATTGTGTGAGAAACCCCCATACTGTTTTCCAAAATGGCTGCACCGATTTACAGTCCCACTCACAGTATATAAGGATACCCTTATACAATGCATAAGGATATTGGCCTGTAGTTTTCTTTTTTGTTGTCTTTACCTAGTTTGGGTATCAGGAAGATGCTAGGCTCATAAAATAAGTTGGGAGAATACCCTCTGCTTTGGTTTTTGAAATAGTTTGAGAAGAATTGGTATTAAAACTTCTTTAAAGGTTTGGTAGAATTCAGCAGTGAAGCCATCTGGTCCTGGGCTTTTCTTTGTTGGGAGACTGTTGGTTACTGATCCAATTTCATTGCTTGTTATTGGTCTATTCAGGTTTTCAATTTCTTTTTTGTTCAGTCTTGGTTGTTTGTATATGTCCAGAAATTTATCCATTTCCTCTAGATTTTCAAGTTTGTTGCCATACAGTCGTGTATAATAGTTTATAATGATTCTTTGTATTTCTGTGGAATCAGTTGTAATGTCTCTTTTTTCATTTCTCATTTTTGCCTTTTGAGTCTTCTCATTTCTTCTCTTGGTTAGTCTAGCTAATGGTTTGTTAATTTTGTTTATCTTTGAAAAAGCCAACTTTTTTGTTTCATCGATCTTTGCGTTTTTTTTTTTTTTTTTTTTTTTAGTTCTGCTCTGATCTTTAATATTTCTTTCCATCTACTAATTTCAGGGTTGATTGTTTTTGCTTTTCTACTTCTTTGAGGTGTAACATTAGGTTGTTTATTTGGGATTTTTTAAACTTTTTGATGTAAGCACTTATTGCAGTAATCTTCCCTCTTAACTACTGCTTTTGCAGTGTTCCAGAGGTTTTGATATGTTATGCTTGTATTCTCATTTGTTTTAAGGAATTATTTGATTTCCTGCTTTATTTCCTTTTTAATCCATCAGTCACTCAGGAGCATGTTGTTTAATTTGTATAGTTTTCAAAGTTTCGCTTGTTATTGATTTCTAGTTTTATTCCGTTGTGGCCTGAAAAAATACTTGATATGATTTACAGTTGCTTCTTCTAATTTTTGGAGTAGTTTTTGAAGGGAGAAACTCTTACCTGTAGAAGTGTTCCATATTGACAGTCAGGTTGGACATTTTAGGTTTGGTTCCAGGTGAGTGCGGTAGTGTAGTCTTCATGTGACTTCTTTGACTGTATTCAGTCCTGGAGTTGTCTGTATGTGCCTTCATGGCCTATGCAGTGGGGCCCTCGGTGGTTTCTTGTTGGGGTGGTTGACACTGGGCAGGGTCATTACAGCTATGAGTAGGGCCTCAAGTACCTTGGGGGTGTGCAGACGTGCTCTGTGCTTTCAAAGCTGAGGTAAGTAATCCTGTACGGGGTCATTGGGGTCAGCATTCAGGCATCAACTTCTAGGGTAGGTGCTGTGGAAGTGAGCTAACATGGGCGGAGTTGCTGGGATACTGAATGGATCGCTAACCCCTGAGAGCAGCTCTGAGGCACTTATCTGAGTCCCTGGGTGAGGTCAGTGGGCACCCTGGAGCTTCCTCACCAGAGTATGTGGATCTAGACAAGTTTACCAGAATCGTGAGACTGTGTACACCCGGGAGGAGTCGGCTCACTCCCGGCACCTTCTGGGCTGGGCAGGCTTGCTGAGTCAGCGAGTCTCTATGTTCCCGGGAGAAGGTGGGCATGGATCCAGGTAAGTTTCTCAGAGATTTGTGGGACTGCGTGTACCCAGGAGGGGCTGGCTCATTCCCTGCACCCTCTCTGGCAGGGTGGGAAGCTCTGACAGGCTCACCAGAACTGGGAGGGTCTCCATGTCCTGGTTGCTATCCCAAAACGGCAATGTTCAGCAGCAGCCTGGGGTCAAAGGGGGTGGGGAGACTCAGCGTGCACTTCCCCTCTTGTCCCAACAGAGCAGGGTCTCTCCAGTCTCTGCGCCAGTCTTAGTCAGATGCTTCCCCTGTATTTCCACACTGCTGTCTCAAGTTTCCAGATTTTGGAGGGTTTTCCTCACTACTTTGCTGGATTTTTTAAAAAATCATTTCTCCTACACATTCTGTTCTACAGGTGACTATCTACTTGTTGCTTTAGACCTTTGCATTAGAAGTGAGGAGTGGCCACCTCTAGTCAGCCGTCATGCCAGAAACCACTCATACAAAATGAAAGGTCAAAAGTCAGAAGGGGAAAACCATGTATGACAAGCTGACAGACAACAGGTCACTCTTTTAACGTGTAAAGAACTCAAAAACGTTAATAAGAAAAACTAAGATACCAGTATATACTTACATGAAACATATGGCCAAACTTTCCACAGAAGAGGAAAACACAGATGATGAACATAAATGTAGAAAATATTCAACATCACTAGCATTGAAGAAATACAAATGAGAAGAAACAGTGAACTTTTCCTGCTTATCAGATATTTTGCGTTTAATGACTACAGTCAGTGCTAATGAGGGTGGAATATATGATGGTCTAGACATTTTATCACACTTCTAGGGAGTATGCCAAATGAGTCATACTTTTGTACAGAGATTTGGAAATCGATTTAGCACTAATAACGTCTATTTCCCAAATAATTCCCGCTTAAGGAAACAAAGCAATTGAAAATTATCAATAAAGTATACTGTATAATTTTGATTTATATTATAAAGTGTGCTTTATAATAGTCAAAGCAATGGAAATAATTTCATGTCTAGGTAATTACTGATTAAGCAAATTAGGACATATTCAAAGTCATGAAAAAATTCTTATGAACAAGTAAATGGCAACAATTCAATAAACGATAGCTGTTAGTAAAAAAGCAGAATAAAAAATTGCTTATACAATATGATCTCAACTATATAAAAATTATTTTAAAACAATGGAAGGAAATATACCCAAATTTAAGGAATTTGTTTCTGAACTTATGAGTAATCTTTTTTTCTTTTTCTTTATGACTTTTGCTTTTTTACATATTATAATAAGTTATAGTCATTAGTATAACCAGAAAAAAAGTTAAATGTTATCACCAAATGATGTCATTTTATTTTCCTTGTGTCTGCAGACAATCACATGCAGGGCAGCCATTGCCTGGGCAACAAATTCTCCTCTGTCAATTGAAGAAGTGCAAGTTGAGCCCCCAAAGGCTGGGGAAGTTCGTATTAAGGTAAATTTAAGACCTTTGAAAGCAAATAAAAGGAAATTCTGTTTTATTAAAAATATATAGAAAGACATGCAAATGAGTTCTATATTTCATTTGCATTTTGAGTCTATCCACTTTGTTTAGTAAAAGCAGAAATTTTAAAACTAAGACAATTGAATAAAGTTAATGAATGTTTGAAATATTCTTAATAACTGTAAGAACTGGTAACTCACTCACCACCAATTTTTTTTGTAATTATTAGGATTCTTACTTAAATTATATAATATCAGATGCTTATATGTTTTACAGTGTGACCTAGAAGATTTTTTAAGTGTTAAACTTTTCTTTTTTTGGAAGGGCCAGAGAATGCATTTCCCCATACTTCTATGATACGAAGTTGATACTCAAATGCATATTCACTGACTAACAGACCAATTATCCCACTCTATTGTTTTGTGCTCACACATTTTAAGAGTCTCAGAAAATTTGTCTAAAAAAGTGTACCATGTGGTACATTTCAATTTCCAGGAGTAAACAGCAAGGACTCCATGATTTGAAAGAATTTACAATTATCAAATACAGCTTAGAACAGAAATAGAAAAACATAGACCTATCGAAGGTTTCTTATCACTCTCAAATCAAACTCTCCATCAGTGTATCTCAAATTTTATGAAATTGTTAAATATCCTAGATTAGGAATGTTATTGATTAGAATCTCATTACACATTAAATTCACCTATCTTTTTAATTAAGTCCAGGAAATTTAATGCTTGGTTCAATGAATACAACAAATATGAAAAGCCATATCCTTCTAGTCCATAGCATATCTAACCCAGGTAGGAGAAGGTATAAAGAAATGGTTACAAGAGTAACAGAGAAAACTGATTATAGAGATTGAGAAGATAACAGGAAGAAAAAGGACGGAGGAACAGAAGCAGGGGATAGAAAAAGACAGAAGGGAATGAAAGACAAAACAGGAGAATAGGGGAGCTCACACTCAGTGAATTGCCAATGCCCGGTGCTGTGCCGAGGACTTCATCCCACCAGTGAGGGGAGGTAAAGACCAGAGTGAAGAGCGGTGAGAACGTACACAAAGGAGGGAGTTCAATAATTTGTTTTAACTGACTGCTCTTCAAACACTATATTCTTCTATTTATCATTCATCCAAACAGCAGTTAGTTAGTGCTTGTTGTGTGCTGGTTCACCATCCACTGAAATGTTTCCTAGTTCATTAGCCACCGTTCTCTGCTCTTGGAATGATATACCCCTTAACTACAAAGGCTGCCTCCGAAATAATAAATCCAGAATAGCCCACCAGGGTGAAGACTGCATAGCAGAAACTGAGCAATATCACTCTGAACCCTGGATAAAATCAAAGTTAAGAACTGGATCTGCCCCTCAGCACTGACGATCCCACCCCCAGCTTATGCGGTGAACAACTTCCCATAGATAATAATTCTTATTTGATATGCAGAACAAAACTGATAAGGAGATGCCAGCCCGCTGCATACCTAAGATAACTCTGTACTCTTTGAGAGCATCTTGAAGCCGTTTTAACACTGTGAGAGCCAAAACCACAGCATATTTCTCATGAGCATATCTTCTCACCTATTTGCTACAATCATACCATAGGTGTTCCCAGTGTTCCAGCTATAAAATGCTGCCTCTCCCAAGTTCACATACTGAAAAACTAGTCCATATGCTTTTCTGTCAGTATTCCAAGCTGAGCAGTAATATATGGGCTATGGTACATGAAATGTTTCATTTTTATGACCCGAAGTCATGGGGTTGGGCCTACCCACAGATAAGAAAACTTAGGCCATTAATTAAGAAGTTTTCAAATTTCTGAACATCAGTTAAATTTTGCAACAGTTAGCTTACTTAAGTTCACTTTTCATTATTACCTTAAAGAATGTTTTCAATGCTTCAAAATTTAAAATTTTGAAAATTTATTTTCCCAAAGCACTGGAGAAACATTCCATAATATTGGGCCTAAAATTATGTGTTTCTTAATGGTGGTACTATTGATATTTGGTTTAAAGAAACCTTTCGTTGTATGAGACTGTCCCTCATATTTTAAAACTCTGATGACAGGATATACAGACTAGATTTCAAAAGCTTAAATTTATTACCAGGTCTGAGCATGAGCCATGTGCTTTGCATAAGTCATCTTAAGTCTTTGAATGTCCCTTTCCTCATCTCTAAGTTGGAGGTGATAAGGCCTGCCCTCTGTTCTTCTGAGTGTTATTATAGAGATAATATGAGATGATTTATGCGGGGAAAAATTTGTTCATATTTAGTCTCAAATAAAAATAAGAGAAAAATCCCAGAACCAATTGACCCTATATCACTCAATTCTCATACAGATGACATCTTCAGGGATCTGTGGTTCTGATGATCATGTCTTGAAAGGAATAATCCCAGTGAAGTTTCCTTTAATCCCAGGCCATGAAGGAGCTGGGATTGTGGAGAGTATAGGTGATGGAGTGAACTCCGTGAAACCAGGTAGGAAGTGGGGCAGCAAAAACCTTCCCCCCAACAGCATGCCAGAGAACTCCTGCTGCACAGAGAAGGAACTTAAAATGCACTAACATATTTATGAAAAAACATAAATTAGTTTGCTCTGGATTATTCTGACTAATCATATATCATGAGTTTGGCTCTAGATTCTTCTAACCAAAGACATATCATGATATCACATGCATCCGGTGATTCCAAAAGTCACATCACTGTGATGTCTGTCTGCTGTTGCTGTCATCTCTGGCAATCCAGTGGGATAGTGACTGAGCCAAATCTATATATCCACAGCTCAGTGAAGGCTGAGATAGAACCAGCGCACTTCTAAATAAATTGAAAGTTCTGTAGGGATAGGGACTGCTCTTATACTATAGATTCTTGTCCCCCAGAATGCTTAGCATGGTGAGTGTTGAAATGTATTAGCACAGTGCTGGAATACATTGAATGTCTGACAAATGAATGGATGTTCTAATCAAGTAGAATGTAGAGCTTGAAATTTAGTTGACAGGATGATAGTGACATTTTGAAGAATCAATAGAAAGCAATTATATGCTCTTCCCAGGCTTATCAAAATGAATCTTAACATTGCTGTTCTTAGCATGTCTGAAATGATCAGAGTGAATAAGAGCAATCACTCAGATTAAGGTAATGTGGGAACTCCACAGTTTGGAGCCAGCTACATAAAGAGATTTAAGAAAGTGCATAGTCAGGACATTCATGAAGCCGTCATCAGTGTATTCATCTAGCAAGAAATTATGGAGTGTCTACCAGGCATAGTAGGAGAGAAAAAAGTAAAAAGGCGTGGTCTACATCTCCAAGAACATAATGCAAATAGGAGACATAAATACTCTATTTCCTCTTTAGCTAGAAAAATTCTAGTGGAAGTTTTGTGAGAAATGATGACAAGCATTTGAAGGTAAAGGACAGACAAGAGAGCAGAACCTTTCCCAAATCTGAGATCCATTTCCTTTGGAATATTTTAGGGCCAATGAAAGTAAGGTGTGCCTTACCTAAACATACAAGAGATTTTTTCATGCCGTCCAATCTCTGCAAGAAGCCAAAAGGGAGTCATTTCTGTATTATAAAAATTTGTAAGAACCGATATCGAGACAATGTTGTAGACCTCTGACCAGGTCCTCATAAGTCTGTGATGACTGTGTTAATTTTCTTCCCAGACCCCACTCAGGCTGTCACCCTAGTGCCCAGGAGGGCTAGCTACTGATAGGATCCAAACATAATCAACATTCTCTCCATAGCTCTGCAGCCTAAAAAACCACCCTCTGTACTAAGAGCTGCAGAAACAGCCTTTCTCTGCAGAGGAAGAGTTATTCCTTTGATTCTCTGGGGTTACCACATCTTAGGACTTAACCCCATTAAAGAAAACATGTCAAAAGCCTGCTATGTTTCAGTATGTCATAGTGGGGCAGGGGACTCAATGGAAAGAGCTCTGCCATTATCTAGTGGGCTACTTTAGGCAAGTGGCAACTGCTGTGACACTAAATCCTTCAAATGAAACACAGAAGGGTTAAACTGGATGACTTATCTCTAAGATTAATTTCTGGATATTCTATTTCCAGAGTAGGGAGAAGCAGACCTACAACTATCTATCCAGCAAGGAATATCCCCAAATTCCCATTTGCCCTAAAGAAAAATGGGATTTCTGAAACCAGGCGAAATGGTTTCTCCTTTGAAATAGCTATGGGTGTTATATTGTAAATTATATTTGTAAACATACTATTTTTATTTTTATTCCAATCATATTTTCAAATTATTGATCCTATCACTTTTTCCTCTACATAGGAGATAAAGTCCTTACAGTCATTATTCCACAGTGTAGAGAATGTAGTTCCTGCTTACACCCCAGAGGCAACTTCTGTGAGAAGCAAGAGTAAGTAGATTTGTCTCTCACTCTTTTATTGATTGCTTATATTGTACAAGCATTAACTGTAGCTAAAGATGCTCATTTCTCTCTTTGCAAATCCATGTATCTTGGCTGGTACCTATGCCTGTGTTTATGTCACTGCACAACAGTATTCTGCCTTCTTCTGGATTAATGATGGATGGGACCAGCAGATTTACCTGCAAAGGAAAGAAGATTTATCACTCTTTCCGCACAAGTACATTCACTGAATATACCATTGTGCCTGAGATTGCAGTGGCAAAAATTGATGATGCTTCTCCTATGGATAAAGTTTGTCTCATGAGCTGTGCAATGCCTACAGGCTATGGGGCTGCTGTTCATTCAGCCAAGGTGAGGAAGTTACTTGATTGTTAGCATATGTCACAGTGATTTGCCTGGAAAAACATCAAAACTAAGCCAAATCCATCCAAATGGTTCAACTGGTATTCCAAAAGTCTCAATGGTTATTTTTACCTTTTTGTTTATTTTCTTAATTACACAGGTGCCCAGCTTTGGTTTGTAATCCAAGTATGCCTTATGAATCTGTAGGTCACCCCTGGTTCCATCTGTGTGGTCTTTGGACTTGGAGGAATTGGCTCAGCCATTGTCATGGGCTGCAAAGCCTCTGGTGCTTCTAGGATCATTGGAGTTGACATCAATGAGGAGAAGTTTCCTCGGGCAAAAGCCTTAGGCGTCACTGATTGTCTCAACCCTCAGAAACTCAAGAAGCCTGTCCAGCAGGTGGTGATGGAAATGACAGGTGTTGGTGTTGACTTTGCCTTTGAGGCCATTGGACTCACGGAAACCATGGTATGTAGTCTTAACATGTAGATGTATTTTACATAGCCTCATAGAAGTCTCCTGGAAATATATTTTAGACCTGTGGACCCCAAATCCAAAAATAGAATGTAAATTCACTCTAAAACATTTTGAAAACTTTTCCATTTTGAAAATAAAAGCAATATACAGTTAGACATATGTCACTTAGTACACAAAGATTAAACATGCAAAACGCTAAAATACCAGTATTCCCTTTTCTCTGTTCCTGGCTCTTTCTTTATATCTATGTATTTTATACTTAGGTATGAATACACATATGATATTTACGTCTGTCTTCTAAAAGGACCTTTCATTCACTTGGAAAATTGCTTGTCAAACTACTATGTGTAAGTGCGTTAAGCTCTAGGGATACAAAGGGAAATAAAATAGGCACCATCCTCCTGGATCTTGCAATTTAGAGGAGAGAGTATGTACCTACTGTACTTGGTCAAAGAATGAAGGAAGCAGAGGTAGTGATGTAGACGATAAGGTAAATAAGGTGAGGCAAATAAGGTGAAATGGAGGAAAAGGGAAAGAAAACAGTTAAGAACCAGAAAAGGAAATAAAATAGATGTGAAGATGTATGCTGTGCATCCTCAGAAAATTGAATTAGCAAAAAAAAAAAAAAAAAAGAAGCTACACACACACACACACACACACATGTATATTTGTTTTCTCTTGTTTGAATAGAAATGAGTTGGGCAGAGAAGCCTGGCAAGTGAAAAGGTCAAGCAAAGAATACAGTAATGTAGCCTTTGATGCAGTGGGTAGTTTTATTTAATACACTACTTACTGTGTGCCAGATAGTGTCCAAGTGTTTTAAGAATGATAAATCATTTATCCTCATAACAACCCTGCAAAGTAGGTAGTTTTATTCTTGTTTTGGCTAATGAGGAAACTGAGGCATAGGGAGGTTAAGTAACTTGCCTAAGAATACACAAGTAGCAGTCTCTTGTTTTTACCACTAAATGCTACTAGTTCTCTAATGAGATT
The DNA here is from genome assembly GCF_027409185.1 of Cynocephalus volans. NCBI lineage: Eukaryota > Metazoa > Chordata > Mammalia > Dermoptera > Cynocephalidae > Cynocephalus > Cynocephalus volans. The sequence goes on along the minus strand of NC_084468.1, from coordinate 86,285,517 downwards.
CCCATCATTCACCATGTTGAGGCTGACTTTGAAGTAGCATCTGCCCAACAGGAGGTTCATTAAGCCTATGGTCATTATTCTCATTATTAGATAGCTGCTTGGGAATCCTGCCACCTGAGCTATGGTGTCTGTCTGATCATTGGGGTGGCTCCACCAAATTCGAAGCTTTCCCTTGATGCAACACCAATTATCACTGGGAGGATACTGAAGGGCGTCTGTTTAGGAGGTAGGTATGTCAATAGTAGGGCCCTCACAGTTGCTCTTGTGAGATCCCTTTCAGCTTTGCAGAAACATGAAAGCCAAAGTTTCTCTCCTTGGGGAAACAGAGATATAATGGTAAAACTTTCCAAAGACTCCTTCTCTAATGGGTTGGCGTATTTTGCAAATCAATTTTAATTAAATTAACTAAATAGGGGGGTTTCAGTTCCAATAAAATTTTAATCTCCTGCAAAAAAAATTGGGGGGTTTTCCCAGAGACTGGAATAATTCAGATAACTTTGGTTCTACACAGGAGGATTCAATGTTTATTGTGCTATATTAACAGCAATGCCTTTTATTTACATGCACTTATTTGGTATTTTGGCACTGGTTTTTGTCTTCCCAGAGGAGACCTTATTTCTAACCAATACTGACTAACATCTTTAGTGAATTAACACTCCCATATCCACGCACTCATCTGGTGGTGAGTTTCCATGCCACCTCCACACATGAATCAAGAAGGGAGAAAAGTGTGTGCAATGGTAAGCCCAGGAGGTGGGTTGGAGACAGCTAGTTTAAAAGGGTCATTTTTCAACTCAGTAACATAAATGTTGGCCCAATTTTTCTCCAAAAGATTTCAAGATATCATAACTATCTATAGCAGCCACACTTAGCAACAGCTTCTGAGGTACAAGTAACTTCTCTTCCATGTTCAGTGGCAAGTTTTCAGAGAAGAACCTTACCCATCACATGACTTACTTGATTTATTTTTTCTTATGGTTGGCTTGGAATTTCTCAAATCTTATTACTATATCCTTTTTGTTTTGCAGAATATAAAACCAGAGACTGTATTCCCCAAATAGTGACTGCTTATCTGCAACATAAGGTTAATGTCGATCCATTAATAACCCATCAGCTGCCTTTTGACCAAATCCACAAAGCCTTTGAGTTGTACCATGCTGGAAAAACGTGAGTGTTTTGTTTGATGATCTTCTGTATGCCAATAACTCACAGAGAAGAGGACCCTTCAAATATTTCCCACAGTTTTTCTCTTTTCTGAGAAAGAGATGGTTACTTGGATCTTTGATATCTTTCACACACTTAACTCTATTTCATACTCTCACCAGGATAAGAAAAGGTTTTACTGCAGGCCCCTCTTTGGGAATCACCTACATCAACTTATTTCAGAGTGATCTTCAAGAATTCAGTATGACACTAAGAACGACTGTATCCCACATTGATCAATTATTTATTTTTTTCTGGTTAAAGAAATGAACTAAAAAAATGAGGTGACATTTCTGGAGTCAAAAAAACCTTGCAAGGAATCTCAGAAAAAAGGTTTAGATTCCCACCCAGGGCGCAAATCCTTTCTACATCATTTCTGATGATGGTCAATCTGCTTCTGCTAGCACACCTTCAGGGATGGAAAATAAGTGCTAATTTATTCATGTATTTATTCAACACTTTTATTGTTGATGCACTCTTTTCCAGGATTGTCATGAGTGCTGGAGATAGTAGAGAACAAGCAAGTAGCTGTAAACTAGTAATCACAACTGTGATGGACGCTTGGTTTTCTCATTCTGATTCTAAGCAAGTCTCCCTTTTATATTCTCTTCCCCAAGCCTACCTACATCCTTTGCTTGTTTAGTGATTTTAAAAATCTAGATCTTTAACTTTTCAATCTAGTTCTTAAATTTTAATCCTGCTAGTCCTTCTTGGTTTAAACTTATCATATCAGCCCATTTAAATCAGGAATGAAGATCTGAGAAAAATTGTGTGAAATTTCAGAAACAGATTATCAAGGATGGGAGCGGGGATTCAAGAGGCAGTGGACACACTGTAAAAGGAAAGAACCAGGGGAACCCCTTTTTTTCTTCCCCTTCCAGACATGGGACAAAATTCTAGGCTGAAGGAAGCTGATTAGAAGCTGCAGCAGAGGCTTGGGATGTGATTGTGGTCATGTATCCAGAGAGAGAGGTCCTCAAAGCAAGGACCTTCCTTTCAGGGGTAATGTTGAATCCCAATCCAGACCCTAGTCAGATGGTGATATTTCACATAGGTGAATTAGGATGAAGATGGAGGTAGGGATGGGAAAAGGTAGGCAATGAGGTACTTTCCCATGATATGGTGTATAATCATTTTGCTGAAATCACGATTTCCCAGGCAATTCAGTTATTTCATTATTGCACTTGTATGTTTCAGCATCCGTTGTGTTCTGCTATTCTGAGATCCCAGGCAACAAAAGTTGTGAAGATGTCCTTGGAGACTCCTTTCCTGTCCTGTTCCACCTCCCTGATGATTCCAGTACACTAGAAAGAGAAGCATCAGAGATGGAAATGTAGTACGGCTGTGCAAAAAAAAAAAAAATGTGCCTCTTGAATGCCATTATAATAAAATAAGTTCTGAGAGCTAATGTCATATCACACATTCTGTGACTTTAAAAAGGGAAATGATGGGATTTAATGGGTGATAATGCTGATATGTCCATCAACCCAACTGATCTCTGTCATCAGTCCATGGAAGTTGCCTCTGAGTTATCCTTTGTTCCCATGCTCAAGGTACCTTCATATCTGGCAGATTTTCCTGCATCTTTCATGCCACTCTAGGGTTGACATGATGATTTTGCTGCTTCTGCAACATGCTGGGGTATCATAAATCAGGACACTGTAAGCCATTTTCTATCCTGGGGTCTTTGCTCCATCCTATGCCTCTACCCATGAAGTGGTGAAGGATGGTCCCCATCTACTTTCAAACACACAAGCACATTTGGGAAATCTTGCTACCTCCACACTTAGGAGAAGATATGGGATCCTCTCAGAGGGAACTATCCACATTTACAACCTCATCTCTTCCTTTCAAGCCTTTTCTCTTTACCAAACTGGTATATTTATTTCCTCTTTTGGGGATGGGAGATAGGGAAATGAGGAAGAAAGAGTTGACTCTTCTTATCCTGCTTTTTCCTCTTCCTTGAGTCATTTCCACTCTCTTTAATACTTCACCTTTGGAAACACAAAATACAAGAGGAAAATTTATTTTACTACTCTGTTCAATTGCAATATCCCTTCCTGAGACTTGAGCCCAGAATGGTCTAGTTGACTTAATGGAGAAATGTCCAAGTATCAAAGAGAATACATGAAGACAACAAAAAAAGGTGAATATTTTAAATATGATCGTGCCAAAATAGCTCTGTCACCTTAACAAGCCCTTCCCTCTCTGAATATCAATTTTCACCTTGTAAAATGGGGAAAATGAGAGTAATATTGTATGATGATTTTTAAGACTGGAAATTGGGTGTATAGTGTAGAAATAAAACAGAAAAAAAACCTCCAAAAGTGTAGAGAATAAAATATATAGAATTTAAATAGAGGAAAAAGATGAAGCAAAGACTATTTTAAACTAAAAAAATAAAAATTAAAATTAAGTGTAGAATTAAAACTTTTTAAAGAATAAAAAGACAAGTAAGACTACGAGGAATTGAGCTTCAAAAAAATAAAATAACTATTTCAAATAAAGTATAAAAACAACCTAAAGGCATGAGAAAGGAAAGATAATAAAATGGTAATAGAATATATTAACTAAACATGAATAGAAAAAGAAAAGAGCTCAGAGCACAGTCGCATCTTTTTCAGAAGTTTGGGATTGAAAATGTCCAGCCGCTGAGGACAGTTTCCCGAGGTGGAGGACCTCCACACTTGTAGAGAAGCTTGGGAAGCAAAAAACATGAAGCATGCAGCAGGGCCAGAGCAGAAAGCACCTAGATGGAAGGATTTCCTTGGCCTTCACCGAGATCCTCATGTCCGTAGGCATGATTAGAGAGACATCAGGTTGACCCTACAGTCCCCAAATTATCCAGCTCATGCACAGACCACAAAATCTGTCCAAGAGGGATTGAGTACTCAAGAAATACAATTTTATGCATCACTTAGCGATGGGCATATATTCTGAGAAATGCATCATCAGGGGATTTCATCATTGTGTGAACATCACAGAGTGTACTTACACAAACCTGGATGGTATCACCTACTACACACCTAGGTTATAGGGTATAGCCATTATAATCCTATGGGATCACCATCGTATACGTGGTCCACTATTGGCTGAAACGAAGTCATCATTACACCGTGCATGGCGGTACTCACATTCTTTGTTTGGGACAACGACTGGCTAAATTTAGTGAGAAGGGGGGTATTAAGTAAGATTTCTTATATTCACTGCACTCAAAATAAAATTCCAGACATATTAAAAATTTAAATGGAAAAATTAAATGATAAAAATATTAAATTAACATAAACATGAATTTTTTCTTAAAACGTGAGGGTGGAAGAGGCCTTTCTTAGCTTGACACCAAAGATAGAAAGCATGAAGGAAAAAGCTTAAATATTTGCTTACTAAAAAATTAAGACTTTGATCTGGAGAAAAAGATTATAACAAAGCAAAAGATCCATGAAACAGTGGAGGGAAATTTTGTGACATACGTGACAAATATATAATATCTTCTGAAAGAAATAGTAATGTATAAATATCTAATATGTAAGTATTACTTACAAATTAATAAAAGTGTGATAAATACTCCAATAGAAAATTGAGTAAAAGTCATTAATAGGTAATTTGCCAAATAAATACTTAATAAAAAATGAGGTAATAATTCGCATATCAGGTTAGCAAAACATAAAATGAGTAACAGTATATGCCAGGATGTAGAGAAACAGGAGCAACTGCACTTCTATTTGGAGGCAATTTGGCACAATGTATCAGACGTCTTTAGTGTTCACTAAGCCAGTGATTTTTCCTCTGGCAATTTATCTTAAGTACACAACTAAAGAAATGGATGTTTTCATTCAGTTCAATACTTATTTTCAAGAACATTCTATATGCCATACATGGCTCTAGGTGGGGGGGGGGGGGGCATTAGCAATAAACAAAACACTGTGCTCCCCACCCTCAACTCTCATGGAAGTACAGGCAAGAAGGGAAGACTTTCGCTTAAACATTCAGTTACAATACAGCCTGGGCAGATCAGTGTACTACTAGTCTTAAGGAGTCCAGGAAATTTTCCAGGGGAAATTATCTCAGTGGAGTAGGAATTAACCTGGCAATGAGTGGTCAGGAAGAGTATTCTACAGAAATGGAATAACATTTGCAAATGCCCAGCTGCAGGAGAATGCATGGTATACGTAAGGAACTGAAGTTCATTGTGATATGCATGTAGAGAACAAATTTGGAAGTGGCAATGGATGAGACCAGAGAGATAAGAAGTAGGCAAATCTTGAAGAACCTTGTATACGAGGGTATTTCAATAAATTCATGGAAAATTGGAATTGAAAGATAATATGAATCTTTCCACGAACTTTTTGAAGACCTCTCATACGTGTTTGTACAAGGATAGTCTTATAAACATGGTTTATAATAGTAAACAATAGAAACAACCTAAATTTCCAGCAGTTGTGATTGATTAAATAATGATTTATCTATATAATATTATGCCACACAGTTTATTTAAATGATGAAATAGCCCTCCCTTTGTTGATATGGTAAGATAATTACAATATATTGTTAAGTTTAAAAACAAGTTGGGATAAATAAGGCAGTCTTCAAAAGCATATGTGTGTTATGATCTTGTTTTGGTATGTATAAATGAACGAACGAACGAATGAATAAATGAATGAATGTGGGAGTCGTTGTGCCAAATCTTAAAGTGGCTATCTCTGACTAGTAGATCACGTTGATTTGTGAGAACACATTGAGCTGCTTTTAAATACATCGTTAGGAGTATTACAGAAATCTTTTCCCTGTTCAGTTATGATATCCTCTATGGTAGATCAAGGTGGGCAACACCTCTGTGGATCCTCCAGATAGAAACTGTCAAAGAATAACTCGAAGACATTTAGTTACTTTGCAAACAGAGTATTCATCGCCTGTGACAGAGTCGATTGGTCAGAGGACTAAAGGAAGAGAGTCAAAAATGAGACTTAGCTGAGAGGGGAGAAAAATTCTGCAGAAAACAAAATCTGAGAAGAACAAATAGTATTTGCACATAGGTAGTGGGGTAGGTAAACTGGTTAGCAAGAAGCTAGCAAAGAAATCAGTCTGGGCATTCTGTCTTTGAATAAGCTTACTCGGGCTGTCAAAGAAAATAATTTCAGTTGTCTATGAATTCTCCAGGAACACTGAGAGTTTCTCTGTGGAGCATATGTGTCATGCTGTCTCCGTAATGTCTGCCAGTTTCCTTCCACAGAACCATATCATTAGTTAGGCCATGTGTGCATTTCCTCCTTAGAATTTCTCACCAGGTAAAGTCCACCCAATGCAGGTATCATAACAATAATGTATGTAGGTATTTAACTCTCAGACAACTTGACAATAATCTTTTGAACTAAAAAACTAGCCATTCTAATTCATAAATTGGCAAAAGTTGAAGACATTTTACAAACTTCATGTGTTTCATTTGGATGTCTAGAAACCTAATTTTGGATTCATTTTCACATCACTTTATTTCTTAAAAATAATAAATTTAAAGTAAGTGAAAAGATCCAGTATTTTTAAAAGTTAACAGATTTGGGCCGAGCCCGTGGCACACTCCACGGGTTCGGATCCTATATAGGAATGGCCGGTGCACTCACTGGCTGCGTGCCGGTCACGAAAAAGACAAAAAAAAAAAAGTTAACGGATTTGAATTGTTAACTGGAAGATGAGTCCTTAAGCCTATGACTAATCATGGTAGCATATTCTAATTTTGAATATTTTGTATTATGTTTATCATGTGGATTAAGCACTGCATTTTGAAATTGGTTTGGCCTGTTTAAGTGTTTAAATCCAAATAGTTGAGATTTTTTAATAGATGAGGCTAGAATTTAGAAAGCACTCGAACAATCAGAAATTGCAAAGTATCAAAATACTGACCTCAAACTTCCCACTAACAGATTTTCTGAAATTCCACCTGGATCCAGCTGATTTACTTGTTCTGGGTCAATCAAGACACAAGCAATCACGAGAAAGAAGGAAGAAAAGAAAGACCACAGTGGTGCATTGGACTTGCAGAGGGAGAGAACAGACCTTGGGCTACAAAGTGGAGTTGGGAGGAAGGCGGCGGGTGAGGGAGGTTGGGGATAATTGGGTGGGGGAGATGGAGTACAAACACAATGTGCGGTAGTGGGCATGCTCCCAGAATGAATCTGGCCTTCACAGTTTGGGCATGAGGGGTAACAATCAGCTTTGTGTCTCATGAATATTCATAACCAATAAAAAATAATAAATAAAAAAGGATGTGGGGTGGGAAATCACAATCACTTCAAGTGACTGCATCTTTAGAAAGTGAAAAGAGTTTAGAAATATAGAAAAAAGAGTTCATCCTTATATAAATGCATTTTTCAATAACATTCTCATAATTACCTGTAGTTCTTAAATAAAACAAAATGACATTCCAAAAGTGTATTAAGGTGTATTTCAGGGACTCCCACTGTCTAAAATAGCTTTCTCCTCCTCTGCTGAGACAGATGAAAGAAAGAATCTTGGCCTTGGCCATCCTTCAGCACTCTGAGGCTTTTGAAAGGAAAGATTTCCTTATTCTTGATATTAAGGGGCTATCCCATCTCCTTAGGTTCATCATTCTTAATGAGCATAGGTTTGGAACAATTTGTAAGTCTCTTTTGTGAACAACCTATCCCCTCTCAGAGACCCTCCCACCTGGGACAATTTCTTATTAGCTAGCTTCTCTTGATCTCACACAGTGAGGAACATATGCGGAGCTAAACTCCCAATGTAAAAGGACCTGAAGAGCTATCTAAGAAGACCCTCTAAAACACACAAAAAAAGAAAAAAGAAATGATCACAGAAAAAAAGAAATAATGAGGACAACACAGGATATCAAACATGCAACTAATAGAAATTACAGAGAAGAAGCAAAAAACTCAGAAAACTATCAAAGAAATAAATAGAGAACTTCCCAGACTTGAAGATATAGAATACATCAAAAAACCCTCATCAAGTTCCCAAAAATATTAATGTAAAAATGCCCACAAGTGAAATATAATTATGACATTTCAGAACACCGAGGCAGAAAAGATATTTTTTAAAAAAGAAGGAAGATGGAGTAGGAAGTGACATCAGGAAGATGCCAACTGGAAACGCTTACCGCTTTCCCCCTACACACACAAAAATCCTAAACAATGAAAAAACAAATACAACTTGACCAAAATAACTAAAGGAGAGCTTCAGAGAACAGCAAAGAAGCAGAAATCCTGTAGAGCACAGAAACCCAGGATGACTGCCTACAGAAGGGAAGAAAACACCTTGCCTCCACCACCCCAACACCTCAGTCAGGATCAGCTTAGAACAAGGAGGGACTTCTCCCTGCAGGAAAGAGATAAGCAAGAGGACCCCAGCAGCCCTCATCACCACTGTGGACACTTGCAGTCTTTGCTACTAGAGATTCGTGCAGTCCTCACAGTCTCTGAGCCCAGCTGAGGGAGCTCCCCAGAGTCCATGCACTGAACTACACCCAGAGAAAGAACTAACGTTGTGTCCCCACGCCCCCGTGGCCTATGCTGCTACTGTGCTGTGCCTTCTTAAAACCAGAGCCATTGCTAAAGTGTGTCTTTCTCCAGGGGTGAGTAGCCATTGCATCTCTTCATCCCTGAGGCTTTGCCACTATTGCAAAACCTGGTAGAGCTGGGCTGGGCTGAGCTGCTGCTATGTCCTACCCCCTAGGCCCAAGCCAAAGTGGCACCCCACCCCCCAGGGACCTCAGGCCTCCAGCACACCAGAGCAGGCAACAGCTCTCCCTTCCACCCATGTAGCCATGCTTTCTGGAACTGAGCAAGCATGAAGTCTCATGTCCCAGGGAATCAGAGCCTTGACTGAGCTGTCCCAACTCACCCTCCAGACCAAAGAAACATAGTGCCTTGCCTACCTGGAACTGGGCTAACCCCTACAGTCAACACTGCTGAGATGCCTCACTTCTCTGGAGAGTGGAATCATCACCATGCTGCTCCCCTTCCTCTAGGGTCAAAGCCACAGCAGCATCTTGCCATTCCTGGGTACTTGCTGCTACTACACTGTCCTCACAGAGCCTAGGTTGCTGACATGTCCTACCGTCCCAGGGTCCAGGGTCACCTCTGCATGGTACCTCATCCCCCTGAGCCTGAATTTCCTCTATACCATGTTGGTTCTAGATACTGAATTGCAGTTGTGCTCCTCTCCCAGGTCCCAAGCCTTCAGAACACCCATTCTTCCCCAGGGTTATGCCACTGTTATACCTTGCCCCACAAGGTCAGAACCACAATTACATCCCAGCACCCTGGACCTGAACTTCTGAGATATGCCTCAGAACAACAGACTTCTACTTAGAGGAAGAATTGCATACATTTGGGCCTTAAAAAGAAGACCTGTGCCTCAACTCCCAGGAGCTACAGTAGTTTCACAAGACCCTGAGCCCAGGAACCTAGCTCCCCAGCTACTCTGACCTGCCTGTTCCCTTGATTCCAAAGATACCACAACTGTCTGTGAGCTGTGTCAGATCCAACACCAAGAGATCCCCTCAGCTAAGATTCCACACTGTGGAAAAAACAGGAATAGGGCATTCCCTAAAACCCTTGCCCTAATAACCTATGCAGGCAGTGTCACTGCCACAAAATCCTGAAACCTAGACCACTGAGGCACCTGTAGACATCACTGATGGTAATCACTACTGAAGAAGCTACATGAAGACTACACCACTGCACTCACACAAAAACAGAACCACAACACCCTGCCCAACCAGCACCCTCAGGCCCATCTGAACGTGAAAGTCTTCCCCTGTGAATGCCAATCTGTAAAGTTTGAAAGAGGTGACTTCACCACCAAATGCACAGACATTAATTCAGGGACACAAAAACATGAAAAAGCAAGGAAACATGACACCCACATAAAATACAAATATTCTCCAGTAATTGACTTCAAAGAAATAAAATTTATAAAGTGCCTAAAAAGCAATTCAAAATAATGATCTTAAGGAAACTTAGGAAGATACAAGAGAATACAAACAGACAATCCAATAAAATCAGAAAAACAATTCATGAACTAAATAAGGAAGTCAACAAAGAGAGAGATATCATAAAATAGAACCAAACAGAAATCTTGTAGCTAAGGAATTTAAAAAGTGAAATAAAAATACAATAAAGAGCTTCAACAGCAGACTAAATCAAACAAAAAAAGAATCTGTGAATGCGAATATAGGTCTTTGGAAATGACTCAGTCAGAGAAAAAAGGAATGAAAAATAGTAAAAACAGACTACCAGACTTATGGGACATTATTAAGTAAACAAATATTCACATTGTGGGAGTTCTAGAAGAGACAGGGAAAGGGAACTTGTTTAATGAAATAATTGCTAAAAACCTCCCAAGTCTTTGGAGAAGTTGGAACATCAAGATCTATGAATCTCAAAGGTCCCTAGACAGATACAACCCAAAGAGCTCCTCGCCAAAGCACATTATAATCAAGCTATCAGAAGCCAAAGACAGACAATTTTAAAAGCAGCAAGAAAAAAGCAGCAAGTCAAATATAAGGAAATTCCTGTTACACCATCAGTAAATCTTTAAGCAGAAACATTGCAGACCAGGAGAAAATGGGATGATATAACCAAAGTGCTTGGTTGGCTGATTAGCTCACTTGATTTGAGTGTGGCATTGACAACACCAAGGTCAAGGGTTTGGATCCCTATACTGACCAGCAACCAAAAAATAAAAAGTTCCAGACAATACCATACCCGGCAAAAGTATCCTTCAGAAATGAAGCAGAAATAAAGTGTTTTCCAGACAAGCAAAAGATGAAGGAATTCATTACCAATAAATTCCCTACAAATAATGACCTAACTAAAAAAGAAATCAAGGAAACAATCCCATTTACGATAGCATTTAAAAAAATAAAATACTTAGGAATAAGTTTAGCCTAGAAGGTAAAAAAATCTGTACACTGAAAACTATGAAACACTGATGAAAGAAACTGAAGAAGACACAAATAAATGGAAAGATATCCCATGCTCACGGATTGGAAGAATTAATATTGTTAAAATGTTCATACTACTCCAAGCAATATATAGATTAAATGCAATCCCAGTCAAAATGTTAATGGCATTCTTCACAAAAATAGGAAAAAACAGTCCTAAAATTTGTATGAAACAAAAAAAGACCATGAATAACCAAAACAATTCTGAGAAAAAACAGATCTGTAGTATCATACTTTCTGATCTGAAATTGCATAACAAAGCTACAGTAATCAAAACAACATGGTACTGACATAAAAACAGATGTGCAGAATAGCAAAGCATAATAGAAAATCCAGAAATAAATCCAAACATATATGGTCAAGGGCACCAAGATAACACAGTGGGGAAAGAGTAGTCTCCTCCGTAAATGATGCTGGGAAAACTGGATTTCCACATGCAAAAGAATGAAATTGGAATCTTATATCATACATGAAAAGTAACTCAAAATGGATAATGACTTAAATGTAAGGCAAGAAACTATAAAACTCCTAGAAGAGAACATAAGGGAAAAGCTTCTGGACACTGGCCTTAGCAATGATATTTTATATATCACACCAGAAGCTCAGGCCACAGAAGCAAAATTTTTAAATGAGACTACACAAGACTAAAAAGCTTCTGTACATCAAAGGACAAAATCCACAAAATGAAACAGCAGCCCATGGATTGCAAAAAAAAATTTGCAAACCATAGATCTGATAAGGGGTTAATATCTAAAATTTGTGAAGAACTCATACAACTTAATAGTAGAAAAACAAATAACCCAATTAAAAAATGGGCAAAAAACCTGAATAGATGTTTCTCCAAAGAAAATATAAAAATCACTGACAGGTATATAAAAAGTTGCTCAACATCATTAATCATAAAGGAAAGGCAAATCAAAACCACTATGAGATACCACCTCATACCTACTAGTTAAAAAGTCAAAAGATAAAAAATGTTGGTGAGGATATAGAGAAAAGGGAACTCTTATACACTGTTGGTGGGAATGTAGATTGGTACAGCCATTATGGAAAACAGTAAAGAGGTTTCTAAAAGATATTTAAAATAGAGCAATTCCTCTTTTGGGTATATGCCCCAAAGAAATGATATCAGCACCTCATAAAGATATCTGCACTCTCATCTTCACTGCAGCATTACTCACAATTACGAAGATCTGGAAACAACCTAAGTGTCCATCTACAGAAGAATGCATGAAGAAACTGTGGTTTATATATACCATGGGATATTACCTAGCTCTAAGACAAAATGAGATTTTTCCATTTGCCACAACATGAATGAGCCTGGTGGACATTATACTCAGTGAAATAGGCAGACACTGAAAGAAAAACATTGCATGGTCTAAATATACAGAGATAGAGAACAAAATAAAATAGTGGTTACCAGGTGGAGACTGGGGGAGGAAATAGAAAGCTGTAGATCAGGGGATACAAAGTATTAGATGTGTAGGTTAAACAAGTCTATAGATCTAATGTACAACATGATGACTACAGTTAATATGATTGTATTGTATTTTGGATTCATTCTAAATGAGAGTTTAGCTGCTCTTGCCACAAAAACAAAGCAAAACAAAAAAAGGGCAACTATGTGAAGTGACGGACATGTTAATTTACTTCACCACGGTAACCTTTTTACTATTTACATGTATCCTTTAATATCACGTTGTGTACCTTAAATTAATTTATTTTTTTAAAAAAGAAAAAGCTTCCAGAGACAGAAAAACAGCACATCACTGACAATAAATAAATAAGTAAATAAATAAATTTTTAAAATCAGGCTGGACTCATACTTCTTATTGATTACATTAGTGCTAGGGAAAAAAGTGAAAGATGCATTCAAAATTATAACAGAAAGTATTTTGAACTATTCTCGATAGCCAGCTGTATCTAGACTGGAGTGAAAGGGCACAGGAGTCTGGGAGAAATCCAGAGACACAGAAAGTCAAACCTGCACAATAGAACCTATTTCTGAGAGCTTAGATACTACAAATGTTCCTGGCATATACCTAATGTTTAATTTCTTCCCTTTTTTTGCTTACACTATGTCATTATCAATCATATTTTACTTCAGTACTGGTCATACTTGCAGATTTTAATTATAAATACAAGTGTTGTACATGTTTGCAGTTTGGAACTGTAGATGTAGAAGATATTTGCTATTTAAACTTACATAGGTATGAGGATCATTTTTTTCTTTAGAGTTCCACACCCCTCTCCCAACTTTAGCCCACATAGTGGTTTAGTTTCTGACCTAAGCCAGGCTCATGAGGAATTATTCAAGGAGATCTGCTGGAGCTTTGGGAAAGAGGTGAGCTATTTCTGCCTGGGTTGTCAAGTTGCTAGAACATTTCTGCGCAGCTATTGGCAGCCAAAACAACTGACCTAAGAGCAAGACCAACACACAGGAGAATCAATCCAAGAGATGGAGAGAAGCGGCATCCCCATCTCATCGCTCTTACACACCACTCTATATACTACACTGAGCAGGGAACCCGGGTATCAAATTACTCAAGAGATGTGTGACTTACTTACTGATGAAGCAATCTACTTACACTTAAGTAATTACTGACATACTTGATTTTATCTCTTCATCATTTTTGTGCTCTTCTTCTGGGTTGTCTTTTATATATCTGTTTCTTTTCTCTCTTCTTTTGCCCTGAGTACCTCACAGCATTGTTTTCTGTTTACTAGTTTAGAAGTTATGTCAAAAATTTTAATATTCATACTTATAAACTATCCTTACTATTCTCTGAACAATACAAGGAACTTGTAACAGTAACTCAAGTCATCTTGCTTCTCTATCTTTAATCTATATGGTTAAGGGACCTTTTCCTTACAAACAAATATAATAAACTGCTAAGTCCCTAAGGGCATGTGGCACTGACAGAAGAGCTTCATTTAATATTTATAGTAGCTTCCAATTACTGAATGCTTTGAGGTTTCACACACTATGCTAAGTGCTTTACAGACACCCCCAGTTATCCTGATAAAAAGCCGTATGATGTAAATTATATTCATTCTACATATGATGAAACAGAAACTCAGAAGAACTAAATATTTTATTCAAGATCAGGCAACTAGCTAATGAGAGACGTGGGTTTCAAATCCAAGCCTTTCTGACTCCCAAGTCTGTGCTTCTAGCACTAAACTAGATTACCAAGAGAAAGCATCACTACAGTATACATTCATTTATTCAGAACACTTATTTAGCACTTTTTATATGCTAAATAGGCACAAATAATATAATAATGGACAAAATATACATGATGTATATCCATAAGCCACAAATATTGATATTACTCTTGAATACAGTTTTCCATAAAATTCAGGGAAGATAATTTACAAAGACTTTATGAGTATGACTCCAAAAGCACAGGCAACAAAAGGAAAAATAAACAAATGGGATTTTATCAAACTAAAAAGCTTACGCACTGCAAAAGAAACAATTAACAGAGTGAAAACACAATGTACAGAGTGGGAGAAAATATCTTTTTTTTTTTTTATTTTATTTTGTCGATATACATTGTAGCTGATTAATGCTCCCCCTCACCAAAACCTCCCTCCCTTCTCCCTCCCCCCCTCCCCCCCAACAATGTCCTTTCTGTTTGTTTGTTGTATCAACTTCAAATAATTGTGGTTGTTATATCTTCTTCCCCCCCCCCCGTTTGTGCGTGTGTGTGTGTATGTGTGTGAGTGAATTTATATATTAATTTTTAGCTCCCACCAATACGTGAGAACATGTGGTATTTCTCTTTCTGTGCCTGACTTGTTTCACTTAATATAATTCTCTCAAGGTCCATCCATGTTGTTGCAAATGGCAGTATTTCATTCGTTTTTATAGCTGAGTAGTAATCCATTGTGTAGATGTACCACATTTTCCGTATCCACTCATCTGATGATGGGCATTTGGGCTGGTTCCAACTCTTGGCTATTGTAAAGAGTGCTGCGATGAACATTGGGGAACAGGTATACCTTCGACTTGATGATTTCCATTCCTCTGGGTATATTCCCAACAGTAGGACGGCTGGGTCGTATGGTAGATCTATTTGCAATTGTTTAAGGAACCTCCATACCATTTTCGATAGAGGCTGCACCATTTTGCAGTCCCACCAAAAATGTATGAGAGTTCCTTTTTCTCCGCAGCCTCGCCAGCATTTATCGTTCAGGGTCTTTTGGATTTTAGCCATCCTAACTGGGGTTAGATGGTATCTCAATGTGGTTTTGATTTGCATTTCCCGGATGCTGAGTGATGTTGAGCATTTTTTCATATGTCTGTTGGCCATTTGGATATCTTCCTTAGAGAAATGCCTACTTAGCTCTTTTGCCCATTTTTTAATTGGGTTGCTTGTTTTCTTCTTGTAAAGTTGTTTGAGTTCCTTATATATTCTGGATATTAATCCTTTGTCAGATGTATATTTTGCAAATATTTTCTCCCACTCTGTTGGTTGTCTTTTAACTCTTTTAATTGTTTCTTTTGCTGTGCAGAAGCTTTTTAGTTTGATATAATCCCATTTGTTTATTTTTCCTTTGGTTGCCCGTGCTTTTGGGGTCGTATTCATGAAGTCTGTGCCCAGTCCTATTTCCTGAAGAGTTTCCCCTATGTTTTCTTTAAGAAGTTTTATTGTCTCAGGGTGTATATTTAAATCCTTAATCCATTTTGAGTTGATTTTAGTATATGGTGAGAGGTATGGATCTAGTTTCATTCTCCTGCATATCGATATCCAGTTATCCCAGCACCACTTGCTGAAGAGGGAGTCCCTTCCCCAGTGAATAGGCTTGGTGCCTTTGTCAAAGATCAGATGGCAGTAAGTGTGTGGGTTGATTTCTGGATTCTCTATTCTATTCCATTGGTCAGTGTGTCTGTTTTTATGCCAGTACCATACTGTTTTGGTTATTATAGCTTTGTAGTATAGCTTAAAGTCAGGTAGTGTTATGCCTCCAGCTTTATTTTTTTTGCTGAGCATTGCTTTGGCTATTCGTGGTCTTTTATTGTTCCATATAAATGTCTGAATAGTTTTTTCCATTTCTGAGAAAAATGTCTTTGGAATTTTGATGGGGATTGCATTGAATTTGTATATCACTTTGGGTAGTATGGACATTTTCACTATGTTGATTCTTCCAATCCAAGAGCATGGAATATCTTTCCATCTTCTTGTATCCTCTCTAATTTCTCTCAGCAGTGGTTTGTAGTTCTCATTATAGAGATTTTTGACCTCCTTGGTTAACTCAATTCCTAAGTATTTTATTTTTTTGGTGGCTATTGTAAATGGGCAGGCTTTCTTGATTTCTCGTTCTGCATGTTCACTATTGGAGAAAAGAAATGCTACTGATTTTTGTGTGTTGATTTTGTATCCTGCTACTGTGCTGAAATCATTTATCAATTCCAACAGTTTTTTTGTAGAGGTTTTAGGCTGTTCGATATATAGGATCATGTCATCTGCAAACAGGGACAGTTTGACTTCATCTTTTCCAATCTGGATGCCCTTTATTTCCTTCTCTTCTCTGATGGCTCTGGCTAGTACTTCCAAAACTATGTTGAATAGGAGTGGTGAGAGTGGGCATCCTTGTCTAGTTCCTGTTCTTAAAGGAAAAGCTTTCAGCTTTTCCCCATTCAGGATGATATTGGCAGTGGGTTTGGCATATATGGCTTTAATTATGTTGAGATACTTTCCCTCTATACCTAACTTATAGAGGGTCTTTGTCATGAATGAGTGCTGAACTTTATCAAATGCTTTTTCAGCATCTATAGAGATGATCATATGGTCCTTGTGTTTGAGTTTATTAATATGGTGTATCACATTTATTGATTTGCGTATGTTGAACCAACCTTGCATCCCTGGGATGAATCCCACTTGATCGTGATGAATAATTTTTCGTATGTGTTGCTGTATTCTGTTTGCTAGTATTTTAGTGAGGATTTTTGCATCTATATTCATCAAGGATATCGGCCTGTAGTTTTCTTTTTTGGTTATATCTTTACCTGGTTTTGGTATCAGGATGATGTTTGCTTCATAGAATGAATTTGGGAGATTTGCGTCCGTTTCAATCTTTTGGAATAGTTTGTAAAGAATCGGTGTCAATTCCTCTTTGAATGTTTGGTAAAATTCTGCTGTGAATCCATCTGGTCCTGGGCTTTTCTTTGTTGGGAGCCTTCTGATAACAGCTTCAATCTCCTTTATTGTTATTGGTATGTTCAAATTTTCTACGTCTTCACGGTTCAGTTTTGGGAGCTTGTGTGTGTCCAGAAATTTATCCATTTCCTCCAGATTTTCAAGTTTGTTGGCGTATAGTTGTTTATAGTAGTCTTGAATGATTCCTTGTATTTCAGATGAATCAGTTGTAATATCGCCTTTTTCATTTCTAATTTTTGTTATTTGAGTCTTCTCTCTTCTTTTTTTTGTTAGCCATGCTAATGGTTTGTCAATTTTATTTATCTTTTCAAAAAACCAACTTTTTGATTCCTTGATCTTTTGAATTGTTTTTTGGTTTTCAATTTCATTCAGTTCTGCTCTGATCTTAATGATTTCTTTCCGTCTGCTAACTTTAGGTTTGGATTGTTCTTGTTTTTCTAGTTCTTTAAGGTGAAGTGTTAGGTTGTTCACTTGCCATCTTTCCATTCTTCTGAAGTGAGCATTTAATGCAATAAATTTTCCCCTCAATACTGCTTTTGCAGTATCCCACAGGTTTTGGTATGATGTATCATTGTTTTCATTAGTTTCAATAAACTTTTTGATTTCCTGCTTGATTTCTTCTTGGACCCATATGTCATTAAGTAGAATGCTGTTTAATTTCCATGTGTTTGTATAGTTTCCAGAGTTTTGTTTGTTATTAATTTCTAGTTTTAATCCGTTGTGGTCTGAGAAGATACATGGGATAATTCCAATTTTTTTGAATTTATTGAGACTTGATTTGTGACCTAATATGTGATCTATCCTGGAGAATGATCCATGTGCTGATGAGAAGAATGAATATTCTGAGGTTGTTGGGTGGAATGTTCTGTAGATATCTGCCAATTCCAATTGGTCTAGAGTCTTGTTTAGATCTTGTGTTTCTCTACTGATTCTTTGCCTAGATGATCTGTCTAATATTGACAGTGGAGTGTTCAGGTCCCCTGCTATTATGGTATTAGTGTCTATTTCCTTCTTTAGGTCTAATAGAGTTTGTTTTATAAATCTGGCTGCTCCAACATTGGGTGCGTACATATTTATGATTGTTATGTCTTCTTGATGGATCAGTCCTTTTATCATTAAGTAGTGTCCCTCATTGTCTCTTTTTATGGTTTTTAGTTTAAAGTCTATTTTGTCAGATATAAGAATAGCCACTCCAGCTCGTTTTTCTTTTCTGTTTGCATGGTAAATCTTTTTCCATCCTTTCACTCTTAGTCTGTGTGAATCTTTATGGGTGAGGTGGGTCTCTTGTAGGCAGCATATAGTTGGGTCCTGCTTTTTGATCCAGTCAGCCAGTCTGTGTCTTTTAATTGGGGAATTTAAGCCTTTAACATTAAGAGTTGTTATTGAAAGGTGTTGATTTATTCCTAGCATGTTATTGGTTGTTTGGTTGTCTTAGGTGTCTTTTGTTCCTTGCTTTCTGATTTACTGTTTGGTTTCTTTGTTTGTTGGTTCCTTAGGTTGTAGATAGTGTTTTTGTTAGCTTGTTTTCTCTTCATGAACGCCATTTTTATTGTACTAGCGGGTTTAGATTTTTCTTAGGTTTTTATGGCAGTGGTAGTTATTTTTCAGGAACCAAACCCAGTACTCCCTTGAGGATTTCTTGTAAGGGTGGTCTTGTGGTAGTGAACTCCCGCAGTTTTTGTTTGTCTGAGAAATATACTATTTGCCCCTCATTTCGGAAGGATAGCCTTGCAGGGTAGAGTATTCTTGGCTGGCAATCTTTGTCTTTTAGTATTTTGAAAATATCATCCCATTCCTTTCTAGCTTTTAGGGTTTGTGATGAAAAGTCTGATGTTAACCTGATTGGGGCTCCCTTATAGGTGATTTGACGCTTCTCTCTTGCAGCTTTTAAGATTCTCTCTTTGTCTCTGAGTTTTGCCAATTTGACTATGACATGTCTTGGAGAAGGCCTTTTTGGGTTGAATACGTTTGGAGATCGTTGAGCTTCCTGGATCTGAAGATCTGTGATTTTTCCTATACCTGGGAAGTTTTCTGCCACTATTTTGTTGAATATGTTTTCAATGGAATCTCCATTTTCCTCCCCTTCTGGAATACCCATGACTCGGATATTTGAGCGCTTGAGGTTGTCTGATATCTCTCTCAGATTTTCTTCCATGTCCTTGATTCTTTTTTCTTTCTTTTTGTCTGCTTGTGTTACTTCAAACAGCCCATCTTCAAGTTCAGAGGTTCTCTCTTCAACTTCAACAAGCCTGCTGGTTAAACTCTCCGTTGTGTTTTTTATTTCGCTGAATAACTTCTTCAGTTCAGCAAGTTCTGCTACATTTTTTTTCAGGACATTGATTTCCTTGTATATTTCCTCTTTCAGATCCTGTATACTTTTCCTCATTTCATCATGATGTCTAGCTGAGTTTTCTTGTATCTCATTCAGTTTCTTTAGAATTATCACTCGAAATTCCTTGTCAGTTATTTCAAGGGCTTCTTGTTCTATAGGATCTAGAGTATGAGATTTATTAACTTTTGGTGGTGTACTTTCTTGATTTTTTGTATTTCTGGTGTCTTTTTTTTGGTGTTTATTCATTGTGGCCGGGGGTTTCACAGTCCACCGGTTTGAGACTAATGACTAACTAGGATGTTGCTGTGGTTGCCAATTTGGTATGGCTCCCTCCGTGACTGCTCAGTTGGCCTCTAGTGTCTTGTGTGTGTGGTTGCCTCCGGTCTTGGGCTTCTCCGGGGATCCACCTTTCTGGTCAGCTTGTACTCTGCTGGGCTGGTGGATCACGTACCACAGGGTGTGTGATCTCTGTTGAGCTTTCACTTTCTGTACAGGACTTCTCCCCGTTCCGTGTGCTCTGGCCCAGGCTGTTGGATCGTGCAGTGGCGACCCCACCGGGTGTGTGGTTTCTGTCGAGTCTCCGCCTCCCTGGCCGCACGTCTCCCCCCTCTGTGCACACTGTGCTGGGCTGGGGCGTGTCTTCTGCACCCCTCGTCTATCAGCTGGGCCTTCAAGACCCTGCTCGGCATCGCCTCGCCCAGGAAGTCTACCAGGTTTCTGCTAGGCACAGACGACCGGTCTCTCTGGGTGCCTTTGTAGCACTGTGTAGATCTTTCTCGGGTCTTGTTCACCTTTGTATCCCCCTGGTATAAACCGAGTCTAGTGCCCGTCTGCAGCCTGCTCTCCGGCAGGTTCAAGCGGACCTGGGAACTCTCCTACCACACTATTCCCAACCAGAAATTCGTTAGGCTTTTTTCCAAACTGGTGGTCGCAGAGATGGTATCTGCCTCCCAGTAACAGGAAGTTTACCGGGCGGAGTCCAGGGTGTGGTGGAGTGACAGTCGGCCCGCCCGTACTTCCTAGCCCTCCCAGCACTGGTCGGGATGCCCCACACCCCCAGCCCCGCCAGAGAACCGCGGAGGGAGTGGGAGAGGAGGCCGGCCCGCAGGCTCCGGAAAGCCCCACGCCAGGCCAAGCAAATGGGCTCAGTGATGGCCGAGCAGGGCGGAGCTGCCCGCACCTGGGAAAATGGAGGCAGCACCGGGGCAGTGAGTGGCCTGGTGGTGCAGGCGGGAGCCGCGTGGGCATCCACCCCCCGAACAGAGCTGTGCCAGGGATCACTCACAGTGCTGTGCCAGGTCGGGCGCTCGCTCTGTCTCTGGTTTGTTGCCTTCCGTGTTCTCGGCACTGCCGCCTCGGGCTGTTCAGTCACGGCGCCGCTCAGGCGCTCCCAGGAATCTTCTTTAATGCTGGCCTGAAACCTCGAATCCTGAATAGGGCAGCTGGCCGCCTTCAGTGCGGCCCCAGCCTCCAGGATCCTGGCTGCAAGTGGGAGAAAATATTTGTAACCTATACATCTGAAAAAGGATTAATATCCAGAAATTACAAGGAACTCAAACAACTTAACAGTAAAAAGACAACCTGATTAAAAAATGGGCAAATGAACTGAATAGGCATTTCTCAAAAGAAGATATATAAATAGCAAACAGACACATGAAAAATGCTCAACATCACTCATCATCAGGGAAATGCAAATCAAAGCCAAATTAATTACCATCTCACCCCAGTTAGACTGGCTATTGTCAAAAAGACAGAGAATAACAAATGCTGGCAAGGATGGTGAGAAAGGGGAACCTTCCTACACTGTTGGTGGGACTGTGAATTGGTGCAGCCTTTATGGAAAAAGGTATGGAGGTTCATCAAACAACTACGGATACAAGTGCCATATGATCCCGCAATTTCACTGCCTTGTATATACCCAAAGGAATGGAAATCATCATGTCAAAGGGATACCTGCACTGCCATGTATAACACTGCTCTGTTCACAATAACCAAGAGTTGGAACCAACCTAAATGTCCATCATCAAACAACTGGATAAGGAAAATGTGGTATACTTACACAGTGGAATACTATTCTGCCATAAAAAAAAGAATGAAATACTGCCATTTGCAGCAACATGGATGAACTCAGAGAAAATCATTTTGAAAAATCATGTTAAGTGAAATAAGCCAGACACAGAAAGAGAAATGTCACATGTCCTCACTCATGAGAGGGAGCTGAAAAATAAAGAAAGAAAGAAACTAATAAACAAACAATGACAATAATATGTTTTACTTTCAAAAGGAGAGAGCAAAACTGAGGTTACCAGAGGTGGGAAGCAGGAGGGGGGTGGGGTTAGGGGAGGAATTGGTAAAGGGCCATGAAAAACTATTACATTGTATATTGTTGAATATAATTATTATCTTGATTCAAGCATCACATATTGCACACAGGTATTGATATTAACTCTGTATCCCACAGATATGTACAATCAACTATGTCACAATAAAAAAGGAGAAATAATAATAAATAAATAGTAAATACAAGGCGATTAAATTGTGGGGACTATGCCCTTGTGAACCTATTGATCCATTCATGCAATAATGTGCATGGTTTTGATGGCTTTATAAGGAGGGCAAGTGAGAAGGTTCACCCTCTGTTGCTCAGTTGATTCTCACCGTGATACCCTTTGTTGCTGTGGAGAGTCACCACCAAGAAGAAAGCCCTCACCAAATGCAACCCATGGACTGTGGACTTACCAGTCTCTGAAACTGTAAGATATAAATTTTGTTCTTTATAAATTACCCAGTTTCAGGTATGCTGTTATAAGCAACAGCAGTTTGACTAATATAGTAACCAATTGCAAACGGTCATTTTTGTCTACATCTTATAATGAGTTTTTAAGCTTACTGGAAAATAGAATTGTTATGGTCTTCCAGAAACAAACAGACCCCCTTCCCAATTAGTAGGTAAAATATCAAGGCTGACGAGGCCACACTGTTATGACATCTATTGTTGTTGGGGGGGGGTTGTTTGTTTGTTTGTTTGTATTCTAATTTGATCTTGAGGCTTCTCTTTTGAGTGGCCAATATAGCCACTCCCTAGGAGAGCCCTGAGGGCAGGAGAGGTTGGAGGGATGGAGTTAGGTTCAGATGTGTCAGTCAAGTGAGACACATGAGGAAGTGAGCCCAAAATGCATAAAACAGAAAAAGTGTATTACTTGTAGTTCCCAAAGAGGTTAAGAGTGTTGAGGGGAAGCCAATGAGAAGTCCGGAGGTAGCAAGGAGCACAACCAGCAAGTGGAGAGCGAGAGAGAGAGGGATAGGACTATGCCTTTATTAAGGTCTGCAGGTATTATCCCTTAGGGGATGCGGGGGCTGTGGATTGGCTAATTTTTTTAAAATGTGTGCAAAGGCGGTAACTTATTTACATGACTCTGGTGTTGACCATTAGGCTTTATCATGGTAAGCAACTGTGGGGTCTGTTGGGTTCTTGTCCATGGGATAAGGAATAAGTGGTCCATATCACAAACAACCACACAGGGAAAAGAAGTTTTAACTAGGCCAAAAGGGATGGTATGACTGGGTTTCAAATAATTTACACTGGCCTCAAAATGAATGAACAGGAAGCAATTATATTAAACAAATTTATGACACATACATACATCAAGAGGGTATGAGAAAGTTTACTACTCACATAATGAGGTTTTCTGGCAAGAGTAGAGCAAACTCCAGCAGGTTCAAAACAACTTGACAGGACAAGTTGAAGTAACTGGCTTTGACTTGCAATGTTATTGAGGTGTGGAACTACAATAAGAGTTCCACAGGCTGGGGCTTGTGCAGTTTGAACTTCTCACCAACATCAAAGGTGAGAGTTTTCAGACTTTCCTATAAGCCTGCCCAGATGTGAGGCAATATGGGAAAAGGGAGGGGTGGGGGCTTAACAGTTGTTGGTAGTCAAACATCAAAAATGGAGTCAGATACTTTATTACAATTCACTTCTGTTGTCTGATGACTTAAATATGCCAGGGACAGTTTAATTGAATTTGAATGTAAGTCATCATGGAATTCTATGTGGCCTGCAGCCTGAAACTGATAAGGGAGATGAAAGATCTATTGAATACCTTGTTCAAGAGCCTAGTATTGTGTATTTTGAGAAGTGAAATGAGTGATTTGTTCACCACCAATAATGTGTGTAACTCAAAGGAGATAGGGAATGTCTTGGTGAGGGCTTGTATTATGGCTTTTTGTATATATAGGTTCATGTGTTTGTCCGGTCCGCCGCCCGCTGACCCGAACAGCCCTAGCCTCGTTCCTTTTGGTGGGCGAGCAAACGGCCCAGGATTCCTCTTTCCCTCCTGTCCCCTTTGGAAGGAGACGGGGGAAGAGAGCCATGAAGAGAGGTGAGCACAGCCGCCAGCCCCAACCAGCCCGGTTTAAAGGACACTCAGACGCGGCGGGGGTTCTGTTGAGCAGTTCCATTTATTATCATACAAGCACTTGCTTTTAAAGGCAAATGGGGAAGGGAGGTTTTTTACATCCTCCAATCAGCTTAAAGGTTACGAGAGCATGCAGTCTGTCTCAATGCCTAGCTATTGCAACCACACAGTGTTCACGAGGGCAGAAGCGTGTATTTGGCCAATAAGAGCTAAGGCAAGGTTCCCGCAGACACTCCCACCCTACTTCCTCCCGGCGCTGTCTTAGGCTGCCACATTAATACGCCCTTGTGGGCCCATAATGGCGCCACTTGTAATGTCACTTAAGGTGGCGTTAGTTTTTAAGGCCCGACAATTCCCACTTTTTGTTTTAATAAGGCAGCTGGAGGCGGCTAACCTTCCCAGCCTCGCCTCCATTTCCTCTGGTGGCTGTGCCTGTCTTAGGTTGTTTCCCTCTGGAAATCTTACCCGTCATTGACTATCCAGCCAAGCAGGGGTGGGGAGGAGCCTTACAGATTGGCATTGATTTTTTAAATGGCCATATCGACCCAAGGGCTGTCAGGGCTTTCATTATGGGCCACCTCCTCTACCACCTGGGTGAGCATTATGAGAGAAGTGGTGTTGCGCCTTATAAGGGACCCAACCTGGCGAATGGCGTAAGGCCCCAAGATGATTAAGACAAGGAAAATGGCTAGGGGGTCCGCCAGGGAGGACAGCAGGGTGGTGAGCCACGGGGAACTTGAAAGCCAGCTTTGGAACCAGTTACTGTTGACTTCTCGCTCTTTTTTTTTGCGCTTTTCTAGCTCTTCTCTAAGCTTAGCTATGGAATCTTTGACCACTCCAGAGTGGTCGGCATAGAAGCAGCACTTTTCTTTGAGGGCAGCGCATAATCCTCCTTGCTGTAAGAACAACAGGTCTAGTCCACGTCGATTCTGTAAAACAGCTTCAAAAAGTGATGTTAGTGATTTTTTTAAATGTGATACAGACACCTCCAAGCGGCCAAGATCTATGTCCACTGCCTCCCTAAGGGAAGCTACCTGTTGATGTGCCAAGGCTATTCCAGCGGTCCCAGTACCCGCTCCAATAACTCCCAAGGGGGAGCTGATGGCCACCGCAGCTGCCCCTGTGGCCCACTTGTTTCGAGTCTGCTTATTTCGAGTTTTGGGGGGCGGTGAGATTTGCCACAGTGCTGCAAAAGGGTTTGTTGGCACCTACACAGGAACCTTTGCCAAGGACCCGCGGGAAGGTGAGTCCGGGGTTGGTGGCACTGGGCAACGCTACTGCTTGATTTATCTCTGCCTGCACATGGCACTCTTCTTTAAAGAAGGCACAGAACTTGATAAACAAGTTTGGGGGGAGGACAGCTTTACAGAGCGTTTTCCAATCTTGGGTTGTGCAGGGTTGGTGCGCTAAGCCCTGGAGGATGGTTTCTGCCCATGGGGAATTGGGCCCATCCTCTGTGACAGCCTTTTTCAGCTCTTTAAGGTCATGAGCTTCCCAAGGGTACCAAGCGGCCGGCCTATTTCCACCGGGGGCTTTGTCAAATTTGGACCTACAGTCCTTTTTCCAATGTAATCCTTTTTTACATCGGGTGGCAAGGTGTGGTAGGGGGTTTTTTGCCTTTAGCCTTGGGACATTGGCTTTTAAAATGACCTTGTCTTCCCGCAACCAAAACATTGTCCCTTGAAGGGTGGGGAAGTATTGTTTCCTGAGGGGATCAGGGTGGTAAACGCCTTGAAGGCTTCGGTTAAGTTTTGTGTCTGAGCCTGCAAGGCTGAGGATAAAGTCCTGGCCTTGGCAACAGCCTTTTTTAGTTCTTTTACAACGTTGACCGGATAGGCCTGAGGGGCTGCTTCCCCCCACGGGCTGCGGATGGCTGGGGGTTCCCAGCGAGCCATGACAGGGAAAACCTGCGGCTCTGCCAGGGATGTTTTTAAAGGTGGGCTAGCCTCCTCCACTTCTTCAGGTGCCGCTTTCTCTCCTTCAGCTAAAGTTTGGTGGGGTGAGTATGCCGGGAGAGGAGGGTACAGGGTAGGGGCATAGGTATCACTCAGTGGCTCAGGGCCTTGCATTGGCAGCTTTGTTTCTTTTTTCTCTCCTCATCAAACTGCGCCCAATCCCTTTCTGCCCCTTCCTGATGCTCGGGATGGAAGCAAAGCTTTAGGACAGAGATGGTTAGGAAGAACCCTAAGGGGGGGTCTAGCCCGTGGCTAATCTTGTTCTTTCTGGCCAGGGTCTGAACCCGGCCCCAAGTCTCATATGAGAATAAGTTGGACGAAGGTGCCCAAGGGGCCACCTTCACCACATGACGCCAGGCATTGGTGACCATGGAATCATATATTTCTAGGCCTCTGCTTTTTAACATGTACTTTAGAGCTTTGCAGGCTGTCTCGTCAGATATTGCTAGGTCTCTGCTTTTTAACATGTACTTTAGAGCTTTGCAGGCTGTCTCGTCAGATATTTCTAGGCCTCTGCTTTTTAACATGTACTTTAGAGCCTTGCAGGCTGTCTCGTCACTCTTTCCACACACACCTCCCATGTTGCCCCACGAGGAAGGGACAAAGGGAAGCAACAGGGCAGAGAAGTGCAGGGACTTCCCCCTGTTATGGTACTCACCCTGACATGCAGGCGGATTACTTCACGGCAACTACCGCGGTTGCGGGGGCCACTCCACTGGTTGATCACCCTTTGTCGACCTTCTTTCAGGACCGAGCAGCTGGGGGCCTCACTCGCTCGCCTTTCACCCACGAGTTTTAAAAAACGCCTCACACGGGGCACCACTCTGTCAGGTCCACTGCCGGCCAACCCGAACAGCCCTAGCCTCATTCCTTTCGGTGGGCAAGTGAATGGCCTGGATTCCTCTTTCCCTCCAGTCCCCTTTGGAAGGAGACGGGGGAAGAGAGCCATGAAGAGAGGTGAATACAACCACTGGCCCCAACCAGCCTGGTTTAAAGGACACTCAGACACGGCGGGGGTTCTGTTGAGCAGTTCCGTTTATTATCACACAAGCACTTGCTTTGAAAGGCAAATGGGGAAGGGAGGTTTTTACATACTCCAATCAGCTTAAAGGTTACAAGAGCATGCATCCTGTCTCAATGCCTAGCTATTGCAATCACGCAGTGTTCACCAGCGCAGAAGCACGTATTTGGCCAATAAGGGCTAAGGCAAGGTTCCCGCAGACACCCCCACCCTACTTCCTCCCGGCGCTATCTTAGGCTGCCACATTAATACGCCCTTGTGGGCCCATAATGGCGCCACTTGTAATGTCACTTAAGGTGGCGTTAGTTTTTAAGGCCCGACAAACATGGATGCAAAATTTCTCAACAAAATACTAGCAAACTGAATTCAACAGCATATTAAAAGGATCATTCACCCTGATTGAGTGGAATTTATCCCTGGGACACAAGGATGGCTCAACATATGCAAAACAGTAAATGTGATAGACCATATTAACAGAATGAAGGGAAAAAACCATATGATCATCTCAATAGATACAGAAAAGTCATTTGACAAAATGAAACATCCTTTCATTATTAAAACTCCAAACAAATTAGGTACAGATGAAATATATCTCAACACAATAAAGTTCAGATAGGACAAGCCCATAGCTAACATCATACTCAATGGTGCAAAGTTGAAAGCTTTCTCTCTAAGATTGGGAACAAGACAAGGATTCCCAATCTCAACACTATTCAACATAGTATTGAAAGTCTTAGCCAGAGCAATTAGGCAAGAGAAAGAAAAAACATCTAAATTGGAAAGGAAGAAATTAAATTGTCTCTGTTCTCTGATGACATGATCTTATATATAGAAAACCCTAAAGACACCACCAAAAAACTGTTTAGAACTAATAAACAAATTTAGTAAAATTGCAGAGTACAAAAGCAACACAAAAATCAGTAGTGTTTCTACACAGTAACAACAAATTACCCCCCAATTTTTTTAAAATCCCATTTATAATAGCTACAGAAAAACACTTAGAAATAAATTTCACCAAGGAGGTAAAACACCTGTACATTGAAAACTATAAAATACTGAGGCCCCCACCAGAGCAGTGACCAGCAGCCCCATGGGACCCAGTCAAGCGAGGCCCACCCCCGATAGGCCCACCCAACTGCTGCAGAGGCCCTGCCAGAGCAGTGACAGGCAGCCATGTGTCAGCAATACTTCCTGCCACTGCTGCAAACACCAATGCAGAATGAGTGGGCTGTGACAGCCACTGTCACAGCAACTGCTGCCACAACAGCAGCCACTGCTACCTCATAGGTTACCTGGTGACCACCCATTAGCATAGACAAAAGGAGTATCACCAGCAGAACCCAGGGAAAGAGAAAACAAAAAAGAGAAAACCCATCCAGATTCACCCATTCAAATCGAGGAGGACTAGTATATCCCAGTGCACCCATCAGGATCAGGGTGAGCTAACCAGGGGGCCAACGGTCCTGCCCAAGAACACTCACTATAACCTAAGAGTGGCAAGACCCCAAGATGCTATACCCCAAAATTTGAGAGCTTGCCCATGTCCTGATGAACCAATGTAATGTCACTAACCTTAGCAAGGAAATAATAAGTGTCCCAGGGACTGGGTCACAGAGGCACTCTCAGGCAACTCCAACACAGAATTTTGCCAAAATACTTAAACAGAGACTACGCTATGGCATCTACCTGGAACCAATACTAAAACACCCCATTCAACCATCATTATAAAACACACCTGCAAGGGGAACTCCTTCTTTGCTAACCCCACTTCGGAGTACTAGAAAAAGTAACTTCTCTACCAGATGACTAAACACCAATGTAGAGATACCAGAAATATGAAAAACAAGAAAATACGGTACCACCAAAAGAATATAATTCTCAAATACAAGATTCTACAAAACAGGAAGTCTTTGAAATGACTGAAAAGGAATTTCAAGCAACAATTCTAAAAAAACTCAATGAGATACAAGAAGACTTAATTAGACAACACAATGAACTGAGAAAAAGTGTACAGGACCTGAAGGAGGAAGTGTACAAAGAAATTAATACACTGAAATATAATGTAGCAGAGGTTGTGGAGATGAAGAATTTATTCAATGAAATAAAAAACACAACAGAGAGCATAAACAGCAGGCTAGAACAAGCAGAAGAGAGAATTTATGACCTTAAAGATGGACTATTTGAAATAACTGAGGTGGACAAAAAAAAGAAAAAAAAAATTTTTTTAAAGAAGAAAATCTAAGAGATACAGCAGACAACTTTAAGCACTCAAATATCCAAATCATGGGTGTTCCAGAAGGTAAGGAAAAAGGAAAAGAAATAATAATGGAAAACTTCCCAGGTATAGGGAGACATACAGATCTTCAGAGGCTCCAATATCCCCAAACAAATTCAACCCAAAAAGGTCCTCTCCAAGACATGTTATAGTCAAATTGGCAAAGCTCGAAGATAAAGAGAATCTTAAAAGCTGCAAGAGAGAAGCATCAAATCACCTATAAGGGAGCCCCTATCAGACTAACAGTAGACTTTTCATCAGAAACCCTAAAAGCCAGAAGAGAATGAGATGATACATTCAAAATACTAAAAGACAAAAATTGCCAGCCAAGAGTACTTTACCCAGCAAAACTATTCTTCTGAAATGAGGGACAAACAGTTTATTTCTCAGACAAACAAAAATTGGTGGTGTTCACCAACACACAACCAGCCTTACAAGAAATTCTCAAGGGAGTACTGTGTCTGGTACCTGTTAAACAACCATCAATACCATGAATATTCCAGAAAGAACAAAACCCACCAGTAAAACAAAAATGCAAACTATATAGAGTAAAGAAGTTTATCTATCACACAAGAAATCAACACAGATGACAAATGGTAAATCAGAAAACAAAGGATATTTAAGACATCCAAACAAAAATCAATAAAATGCCAGAAATAAATCAACACCTTTCAATAATAACTCTTAATGTAAAAGGATTAAGTTCCCCATTCAAAAGACACAGACTGACTGACTGGATCAAAAAGATGGACCCAACAATATTCACCTGTAAAGACATCCATATGAAGAGTGAAAGGATGGAAAAATATATACCATGCAAATGGAAACAAAAAACCGCTGGAGCAGCTAATCTTAATTTGGATAAAATATACTTTAAACCAAACACCATAGAAAGAGATAAAGAAGGCCACCATATAATGATAAAGGGATCTATCCAACAAGAAGACATAACAATCATAAGTATATATATACCCAACATCTGAGCAGCCAGATATAGAAAGCAAACCCTATTAGACCTAAAGAAAGAGATAGATAATAACACCATGATACTAGGGTACCTAAACACCACACTCTCAACATTGAACAGATTGTCTAGGCAAAAAATCAACAAACACAAGATCTAAACAACACTTTAGACCAATTGGACTTAGCAGACATCTACAGAACATTTCATCCAACAACCTTGGAATATACATTCCACCATCAACACATGGAACATTCTCTAGGATAGACCTCATGGTAGACTCACAAATGAAGTCTCAACAAATTCAAAAAAATTGGAATTATTTCATGTATTTTTACAAACCACAATGGATTAAAACTAGAAATCAATAACAAACTAAACTCTGGAGACTATGTAAATAAATGGAAATTAAACAACATTCTACTGAACAACATATGGATCCAAGAAGAAATTAAACAGGAAATCAAGACACTTTTGAAACTATTGAAAATAATGACACATTGATGGAGTTTGGATGTGTTGTCCCCTCCAAAACTCATGTGGAAATTTGATCTCCAATGTGGCAGTGTTGGAAACTGATTGAGTCATGAGGGTGGATCCCTCATGAATGGATTAATGCTCTCCCTGGGGGAGGGGGGATTAATGAGTGAGTTCTCGCTCTATTAGTTCCCACGAGAGCTCGTTGCTTAAAAAGACCCTGGCACCTTCTCTCTCTCTCTTGCTTCCTCTCTCTTGCTTCCTCTCGCCACGTGATCTGCTTGTAACCGCTGGCTGCCTGCCACTTTCCGCCATGAGTAGAAGCAGTCTGAGGCCCATGCCAGATGCAGCTGTTCCAGAATCATAAGCCAAATAATCCTCTTTTCTTTATAAATTACCCAGTCTTAGGTATTCTGTTATAGCCACACAAAACAGACTAAAACACACATCATACCAAAATCTATGAAATACTACAAAAGCAATACTAAGAGGGAAGTTTATTGCAATAACTGCTTACTTCAGAAGAATAGAAAGATGACAAGTAAACAACCTAACACTTCACCTTAAAGAACTAGAAAAACAATAACAACCCAAATCAAAAGTTAGTAGATGGAAAGAAATAATTAAGATCAGAGCTGAACAAAATGAAATAGAGACCCAAAACACAATACAAAAGATGAAGGAAACTAAAACTTGTTTTTTGAGGAGATAAACAAAATAGACAAACCATTAGCTAGGCTACCTAAAAAATGGAAGAGAGAAGACCCAAATAACAAAAATTAAAGATGAAAGAGGAGACATTACAACCACTACCACAGAAATACAAAGAATTATTAGAGACTATTACAGACAACTATATGCCAATAAATTTGAAAATCTGTAGGAAACAGATAAATTACTGGACAGTCACAAACTACCAAGACTGAACCATGAAGACACAGAAAACCTGAACAGATCAATAGCAATCAAAGATACCGAAGCTGTAATCAGCAGTCTCACAGCAAAGAAAAGACCAGGACCAGATGGCTTCACTACAGAATTCTACCAAACCTTTAAAGAAGAATTAATACCAATTCTCTACAAACTATTCCAAAAAATAGAAATGGAGGCCATTCTGCCAAACTCATTCTTTGAGGCCAGCATCACCCTGATACCAAAACCAGACAAAGATACAACAACAAAAAAAAGAAAACTATAGGCCAATTTTCTTGATAAACATAGATGCAAAAATCCTTGACAAAATATTAGCAATCAGAATACAGCAACACATCAAAAAAATTATACAACATAATCAAGTGGGATTCATGGATGCAAGGATGGTTCAACATATTCAAGTCAATAAATGATGTGATATACCACATCAACAAAATCAAAGACAAAAACTATATGATCATCACTATAGATGCTGGAAAAGCATTGACAAAATTCACATCCAGCCATGATAAAGACTCCATAAATTAGGTATAGTAGAAAAGTATCTCAACACAATTAAAACCATGTATAACAAACCCACTGCCAATATCATCCTGAATGAGGAGAAGTTGAAGGCTTTTCCCTTAAGAACAGGAATAAGACAAGGATGCCCACTCTCACCACTCTTAGTCAACATAGTGTAGGAAGTACTAGCCAGAGCAATCAGGCAAGAGAAGGAAATAAAGGGAATCCATAGTGGAAAATATGAAATCAAATTGTCCCTGTTTGCAGATGGTAAGATCCAAAGAAAAGCCTAAAGACTCTACAAAGAAACTCTTAGAGCTGATAAATGATTTCAGCAAAGTTGCAGGATACAAAATCAACACAGAAAAATCAGTAGCATTTTTATACTGTCACAGTGAACTAGCAGAAAAAGAAATCAAGAAAGCTATACCATTTGCAATAGTCACCAAGAAAAATAAAATACCTAGGACTAAAGTTAACCAAGGATGTGAAAAATCTCTATGATGAGAATTACAAATCACTGTTGGGAGAAACTAAAGAGGACACAAGAAGATGGAAAGATATCCCATGCACTTGGATTGGAAGAATTAATATTGTGAAAATGTCCATACTACCCAAAGTGATCTACAGATCAATGCAGTCCCCATCAAAATTCCAATGACATTCTTCTCAGAAATGGAAAAAATAGTACAAACATTCACATGGAATAACAAAAGACCATGAATAGTCAAAGGAATCCTAACCAAAAAAAATAAAGCCAGAGGGATAATACTACCTGACTTTAAACTAAACTAAAGAGCTACAGTAACCAAAACAGCATGGTACTAGCATAAAAACAGGCACACAGACCAATGGAACAGAGTAGAGAACCCAGAAATCAACCCATACATCTACAACCAACTGATCTTCAGCAAAGGCACCAAGAACACACACTGGGGAAGAGACTGCTTCTTCAGTAAATGGTGCTGGGAAAATTGGACATCTATATGTAGAAGAGTGAAACTAGTTCCATACCCCTCTCCATATACCAAAATCAACTCAAAAAGGATTAAAAATTAAATATATGTCCTGAAACAATAAAACTCCTAAAAGAAAACATAGGGAAAACACTTCGGGAAATAGGATTGGGCATAGACTTTATGAATATGACCACAAAAGCACAGGCAACCAAAGGAAAAATAGGTAAATGGGATTATTTCAAACTAAAAAGTTTCTACACAGCAAAAGAAACAATTAACAGAGTGAAAAGATAATCAACAGAGCGGAAGAAAATATTTGCAAAATATACATCTGACAAAGGATTAATATTCAGAATACACAAGGACCTCAAAGAGCTTAACAGCAAAATGATAAGTAACTCAATTAAAAAATGGGCAAAGGAGATGAATAGGCATTTCTCAGATGAATATATATGAATGGCCAACAGACACATGCAAAAATGCTTAACATCACTCAGCATCCAGGAAATGCAAATCAAAACCACTTTGACATATCATCTCACTCCAGGTAGGCTGGCTAATATCCAAAAGACTGAGAATAATAAATGCTGGCAAGGTTGTGGAGAAAAGGGAACCCTCCTACACTGTTAATAGAACAGCAAAATGGTGCGGCCTTTATGGAAAATGGTATGGCAGTTCCTCAAACAACTAGAGATAGATCTACCATATGACCCAGCTCTCCCACTGCTGGGTATATGCCCAAAGAAATGGAAATCATCATGTCAAAGTGATACCTGTACTCCCATGTTCATCGCAGCTCTATCTGCAATAGCCAAGAGTGGGACAAGCCTAAATGAAATGAGCCCATCATGAAATGAGTGGATAAGGAAAATGTGGTATATCTACACAATGGAATACTATTCTGCTATTAAAAAAAAAAGAAATACTAACATTCACAGAACGTGGATGGACTTAGAGAAAATTATATTAAGTGAAATAAGCTAGGCACAGAAAGAGAAATACTGCATGTTCTCACTTATATGAGAGAGCTAATAAAAATAAATAAGTATACAAACAAATAAATGGGGGGAAGACACAATAATCACAACAACACCTTGAACTAGTCACGATAAGTGAACAGATATGATGTTGATGGGGAAATGGGGGGAGGGAGGGGAAAGGAAGAATTGGTAGAGGGACATGAAAATCAACTACATTGTATACTGATAAACTAAAAAATAAAAAAAACTAAAAACTAAAAGCACAGAGTAGAACAATGGATTATTAAACAAGAACCAACAACATGCTGCCTGCAAGAAACTTACTTAACCAATAAAGAAAAACACCTGCTGAAAGTGAAGGTCTGGAAAAAGATATTTGATGCAAACAGAAACAAAAAAACAGCAGGAGTAGCTACACCTATAACAGATAAAGTAGACTTCAAGTCAAGGAAAGTAAAAAAAGATAAGGAATGTCATTATGTAATGATAAAGGGATCAATTCAGCAAGAGGATATAACAATTCTAAAAATGTGCACACCCAACCTCAGAGCACCCTGGTATACAAAGCAATTACTATTGGACCAAACAAGAGAAATTGACTCTAACACAATAACAGTTGGGGACTTTAATACCCCACTTTCAACAAAGAACAGATCATCCAGACAGAAAATTAACCAGGAAATATCAGAATTAATCTCTACTGTAGGCAAACTTGACCTAACGGCATTTATAGAACATTTCATCCAACAGTGGCAGAATACACATTCTTCTCAGCAACACATGGAACGTTCTCTAGAATAGACCATGAGTTAGGACACAAAACAAGTCTCAACAAATTTTAAAAATTTGAAATCGTATCAACTACTTTATCTAACCAAAATGGACTAAAACTAGAAATCAACAACAAAAGGGACACTAGAAGCTATAAAAATACATGGACATTAATATGCTTCAAAATAACAAACAGGTCAGATAAGAAATCAAGACCGAACTTTAAAAATTCCTGGAGACAAATGAAAATGAAAACACAGCATACCAGAAACTATGGGGCACAGCAAAAACAGTTCTCATAGGGAAGAATATAGCAATAAATATCTATATCAAAAAAGAAGGAAGACTCCAAATAAACAACCTAACATTACGATTCAAGGAGTTGGAAAAACAAGAACAAATCAAACCTGAAATCAGTAGAAAGAGAGAAATAACAAAGATCAGAGCAGAAATAAATGAATTAAAGATTTAAAAAACAATACAAAAGATCAAAGAAACAAAGAGTTAAGTTTTTTTAACATAAACAAAATTGATAAACCTCTAGCTAGACTAATGAAGAAAAGAGATAAGACTCAAATAAATAAAATCAGAAATAAAAAAGAGAACATTACAACTGACACCACAGAAACACAAAGGATCATAAGAAACTACTACAAACAACTGTATACAAACAAACTAGGAAACCTAGAAGAAATGGATAAATTCCTGGACACATACAACTTAGCAAGGTTGAAACATGAAGAACTAGAAAACCTAAACAGACCAATAATGAGCAATGAGATTAAGGCAGTAATAAAAAGTCTTACAACAAAGAAAACACAGGACCAGATGTCTTCACTGCCTAATACTACCAAACATTCAAAGAAAAACTAATACTAATTCTTTTCAAACTCTTCCAAAAAGTTGAAAAGGAAAGAAAACTTCCAAACTCATCCTACAAGGCCAGCATTACCTCCATATCAAAACCAGAAAAAGACACAACAAAAAAAGAAAACTACAGATCAATATCCCTAATGAACACAGATGACAAGATCATCAACAAGATACTAGCAATCGGAGTCCAGCAATACATTAGAAAGATCAGACATCGTGATCAAGTACAATTCATCTCAGGGATGCAAGGATGGTTCAACATACACAAATCTGTTAACATGATACATTAACAAAATGAAGGGAAACAACTTTATGACCATTTCAGAAGACACAGAAAAAGTATTTTATACAACTCAACACTCATTCACAACAAAATACACTCAAAAACTTAGGAACAGAAGGAATGCATCTCAATACAATAAAGGCCATATATGACAAACCCACAACTAATATCATACTGAATGGACAAAAATTGAAGGCTTTTCCTCTAAGCGCTAGACAAGACAAAGATGCCCACTTTCTGAACTTTTAGTCAACATAGTACTGGAAGTTCTATCTTGTGCAAAAAGGCAAGAGAAAGCAATAAAGGGCATTCAAATCAGAAAAGAGGAAGTCGAACTACCTCTATTTGCAGATATAATGATCCTATACATAGAAAACCCTAAAGACACCACCAAAAAATTGCTAGAACTAATAAATTAATTCAGTACAGTGGAGGGATACAAAACCAAAGCAAAGAAGTCAATAGCCTTCTCTTTATTTCTGAATTCTGCCAAAGCTTTAAAGAAGAATTAATACCAATACTCTTCAAACTATTCCAGAAAATTGAAACAGAGGCCAGCATCACCCTGATACCAAAATCAGATGAAGATACGACAAAAAAAAATGAATACCACAGGCTAATATCTCTGATGAACATAGAAGCAAAAACCCTCAAGAAAATATTAGATAATAGAATACAGCAACATGTCAAAAAAAGTATACACCATGATCAAGTGGGATTCATCCCAGGGATGCAAGGATGGTTCAACACATGCAAGTCAATAAATGTGATATACCACATCAACAAAATCAAGGACAAAAACCATATGATTATCTTGAAAGATGCAGAAAAAGCATTCGGCAAAATTAAGCATCATTTCATGATAAAGACTCTCAGCAAAATAGGTGTAGAAGGAAAGTATCTCAAAACCATAAAAGCCATATAGAACAACCCATCATCAATATCATCCTGAATGGGGGAAAGATGAAGGCTTTTCCCTTAAGAACAGGAACAAGACAAGGATGCCCACACTTTCCACTCCTATTCAACATTGTGTTGGAAGTACTAGCCAGAGCAATCAAGCAAGAGAAAGAAAGAAAGGGCATCCAGATTGGAAAAGATAAAGTCAAATTGTCCCTGTTTGCAGAGACATGATCCTCTATATGAAAAAAACCTAAAGACTTTACCAAAAAACTCTTAGAGCTGATTAATAATTTCAGTAATGTTGCAGGATATAAAATCAACACCCAAAAATCAGTCGCATTTATATTCTCCAATAAAGAACTAACAGAAAGAGAAATCAAGTAAGCCCATTTATAATAGTCACCAAAAAAATAAAATAGCTAGGAATCAATTTAACCAACAAGGTGAAAGATCTCTACAATGAGAACTATAAATCACTACTGAAATTAAAGAAGTCACAAAAAGATGAAAAGACATTCCAGGCTTTTGGATTGGAAAACTCAATATTGTAAAAATGTCCATACTTCCCAAAGTGATCTACAGATTCAATGCAATCTCCATCAAAATACCAATGACATTCTTCACAGAAATAGAAAAACAATCCTAACATTCATATGGAACAAGGAAAAAACCCTGAATAGCCAAAGCAATCCTGAGCCAAGAAATAATAAAGCTGGAGGCAATACACTATCTGACTTCAAATTATACTGTAAAGCTATAGTAACCAAAACAGCAGGGTACTGGCATAAAAACAGACACTTGGACCCATCAAACAGAATAAAGAACCCAGAAATCAACCCACATACTTACAGCCAATTGATCCTTGACCAAGACAACAGGACATACATTGCAAAAAGACTGCCTCTTCAACAAACAATGCTGGGAAAACTGAACATCCCTATGCAGAAGAATGAAACTAGATCTGTACCTATCACCATAAACCAAATTCAACTCAATAAATTAAAGACTTAAGTATAAGACCTGAAACCATAAAACTACTAAAAGAAAACATAGGGG
Source organism: Cynocephalus volans (assembly GCF_027409185.1). NCBI lineage: Eukaryota > Metazoa > Chordata > Mammalia > Dermoptera > Cynocephalidae > Cynocephalus > Cynocephalus volans. The sequence goes on along the minus strand of NC_084468.1, from coordinate 86,247,467 downwards.
AAACACTTCAGGAAGTAGGGCTGGGCAAAGCCTTTTTGAATAAGACCCCAAAAGCACAAACAAAAAAAGAAAAAAGAAACAAATGGGATTATATTAAACTAAAAAGCTTCTACATAGCAAAAAAAAAAAAAAAAAAACAATCAACACAGTGAAACAACAACCTACAGAATGGGAGAAAATGTTCGCAAACCCTGCACCCAACAAGGGATTAGTATCCAGAGTATACAAGGAACTCAAACAACTATATATTTTCCTGTATTCTTTTTATCTGCTTTGTCTTTCCTCAGTTTTTTTATTCCTCCAATAAGTAATGTCCAAGCCCCAAAATATATTCCCTTCTTCAAGAATCCCACAAAGAGACAGGGTAATTATAGAAGAGTAATTATAAAAGAACATGAAAGGATAGTAAAAGGGAGAGAGAGGATGGAATCCCCAAGGAAGGCCTCCTAGCCTAGCCTGGCTTCCCAAAGTGAGACCTAGGGGGAAACTTACAGAGAAGAATTCACCAAGTAAAGGAGAAGTGTGTGCAGGCAAATAAAACAACATGAGGACATACATACAGACAAGAAAAATATCCTGCCTGAGAGTCTACAGAATATTTTTTGTGACTAGAGGGAAAAGTCTGAAGCAGAAAGGAAATGAGGTTGGAGAGACTGACAAGGAGAGAGAGGATCACGATCTCAACAGATCCTGTCAAGCAACTGGTAGGAACATCATTTTTAGACAGGAGAGTAGCACGATCCAGATTACATTTTAGATGGCGATGAGATAGAGGGTGGGTTAGAAGGTGATGAAACTGAGCCAGAGGAAAGGCAGAAAGCTTCTTCAACAGTCCAGGTGAAAGGCAGTGAGGTCCTGCATCACACAGTATTAGGAATGAAAAAGAGGAGACAGATTTCAGGAAAAAAAATGAGATTTGGGGGGATGAGGGAGAGAGAAAAATTAAGGCTACTTCTTAGGTTTCTATCGTGGGTGTGTAAACAGATTTCATGGCCACTGGTTGAAAGAGAGAAAGCAGAGAGAGGAGCAGATTGTGTGTTATGTGCACTAAAGGGCAGGAAGAAGTGGAGATGGGAGAAAGAAATAATGATGTGTTCATATTTTAATATATCGAATTTGAGATACCTATAGGACACTCAAATAGCAGATAAATACATGAGTCTAAAATTTAGGGAGAAATCTCTCCCATAGATATAGATAGTGAAAGTCATCTATATAAAGGTAGTGGTTGAATCTATAAAAATAGGTGAGATCACACAAGAAGAGAATTTATACTGAAAGTGGTGGACAACTGAAATAAGAACCCTTAAAAGCTGCCTTGCCACCAAGAACTTCTCCAACCCCAATCTGCCAATGTCCACCATTTGATGATTTCTACCACTAGGTGGTTTCCATCCCTTGCTCCCCGACTCACCTCTCCACCCCAAAACTGATTTTCTCCCATACCTCGGATCACAAGTAACTCCCAGGCTGTAATGCGGTTCCTCCCCTGAAACAGCCACTAGGTGACTTTATTTAAGATAATATCAAAAGTATGACATCTATCCTCTCAGTTGAGTTGTATTTTTTTAATATAATTGGTATTTGTAAAATTAGTATTAATGCAAAGGCTATGAGTACAAGAAAAGTAGGATTGATATTGAAGAGGCTACCTTCATCATATATTGATGTACTGATGTTTTGTTTTGTTTTGTTTTTTTGCTTGGGTGCAGAAGAATTGGACTAAACCTTCTAATAATCATTAACATAAGAATCCAACTCCCGAGCCCAAGGAGTTTCCCTTTCTACCCCCATATTCTATTTCCCAGGTTATCAGATGCAGAGTAGCCATACTTTGGAAGCCTGATGCACCATTTCCTATTGAAGAGGTAGATGTGGCCCCACCAAAGGCAAAGGACGTTCACATAAAGGTAAAAAAAAAAAAAAAAAAAATCCACATTTCCATACCAGAAACTGGAGCTGTTTACCATAAGTTATACATTCTTTTAAGAATGTTCACAGGCTGGCCGGTTAGCTCACTTGGTTAGAATGTGGTGTTGGTAACACAGAGATCAAGGGTTCAGATCCCTGTACCAGCCACAAAAAATAAAAGAGTTCAATTCAGAGAGGACACAACATACTCTTCTATTTCTTCTTCATTAAGCATTTCCATAAATCTTTAAACCAGCCAGAGAAAGGGTTAGGGAGGTATATCATAGATTAATGCACAAAAGATAAAACTCATAGCTCATTTACAGTGATTGTGCTAATTATTAATTATTAATTAGAAGAAGTTTCTACCCCCAACTATATTTTAATCTGTACTTATAAAATTTTTATGGGAGTCTTTATGATATTTAAGTTACCTTAAAATATGTTGTAAGAAAAAATTGTTTGATTACAGATAAACCAAATCTGAATCCTGAAGATTCAAGTTAGAACTAGAAGGGACCTGGGGATACCTGTTATTTGCAGTGAGAAGACTGAAGGCCACTGAGGGTTAGTGACTGTTCACACAGCAAAGTGGAGTAACAATACAGACTTCATCAGATTTTCTCAACCTTGGTTACATATTGGAATCACCTGGAAGCTTTGAAAAATGCTGACAACTGGGTTTCATCCCCAGAGATTATGAAATTATGATTTAATCAGTCTGGGGTGTAGCTGGGGAATAGAGAGTTTTTAAATCTCTACCAGATGACCTCCACCAGACTAAACATAGTTTACCCGATTTCTAGTATGGAGTCTTTTAATTGTTATTCTTTTAATTATAATGAGTATGTACTGTTTATTGATGGATTACAAAGAGACAGTCATTTTTCTAAGTTACCTTACGTGTGCAGTCCATGCCCACTTCTCAGAGAGCCTTCTCTGGCCTACAATCTGTCCCCATCCACTCCCCACCCACAGGGCCACAACTCATGCAACCAGGTTTGGGCACTCACTCAAAGACACCCAACTATTACCTGACAAGCTACAGATCTGGATCTCTCAGTAGTCAATTTGAATCAAGACACAGAGACTGTAGCAAGGAAGATGATGGTGGGCACTGGAGACTGGGTGGACTCAGGGCTGGTTTTAACCATGTGAATGTGATAAATAAATGGAGAAAGCCTATCTGGAGAGAATAACAGGAGAATGCAACTATGCCCATGTTAAGTCAAAGTAGTGAGATGAAAAGAAGGGCTATATGGTTGATTTCTAAATCCATGAGGTCTGATCACACTGCCTACAATTGAGTTCCAAGCAATTTTATGGTATTCTTCCAATAATCCCCCTTTTACATGCACAAGTTTCAAGAGATCTCATTTCTTGACTAAGGGTGCAGGGGTGTAGGGTGTGTGAAAACCTTATTCTCATTTTAGAGATGAAGAAACTGAGATTCATAAGAGATAATTTGCCACTTACACCACACAGTTCAGAAGGGGAAGAGCCAGGATTTCAGCCTTGAACTCCTAATCACGGTTCTAGAGTGCCTTCATTTTAAACTATCTGCCTAACTTACAGTAAAGTAGGATTATGACTTGTACTAACAGCACACCTATAAAGTCTTACCATGAAATAAATTAAGGCTTCAATTATAATATAAAACATTATTCGTTTCCCTCCTGTGTTTCAATTCCTTTATTTTTACAATTGGTCTTTCTCCTCCACATTCCCACCCACAGTTCCATGAAGGAACAAGTGAGAGCTTTGATGTCACATTGTGGTTTTACAGCCTCTCTTCTGACCCCATTCTACCATCCCCAGTAAATTTTGAATCATCATTGCGATTCTGAAATTGGCTAATGAAAAGCATTGCATTACTTTAAACAAATTATTGGCTCTTCTCCAGAATTAAAACTGATAAGACACTGGCTGAGTGCCGGTCACGAAAAAACGACAAAAAAAAGACAAAAAAAAAAAAAAAACTGATAAGAAATGAATGCACTGTGCTAATGGAGCATATCAAACTAGCAAAAAGGCTGAAAACACTAACAATTCTAAAATACCTTTATCTGAGACAGAGAAAACCATAGTACTCTTTGCCTTCTGTACAGATCGTGGCCACAGGACTCTTGTGGTACAGAGATTAAAATGTTGGACAGTAAAAACTTTCACCACATTTATCCCATTATGATGAGCCCGAAGGTGCTGGAATAGTTGAAGGTGTGGGAGACGAAGTGAGCACTCTGAAAACAGGCATGAACTGGCACCTGGAGCTGGGAAATAGCAACAACTTGAAATCCACATCAGGAAAATAAAAAGCATCCCTTAAATGTGTTAGGATCAAGTAAAATAAATGGTGAAATGTTGCCCATTTATTAGAAAAGGAGAGATAATTATTTGTATGTTACACCAAAATGTGAAATGTATTGTATTCTTTGCATTTATATTTGGATAATAAGAAAAACAGAAGTAAAATGAACTGAAACGGTACCTGAAAAAAAGCACAAATGAGATAAAAATTTAACAAAAAAGGTAAACAGAGGTAAACTGTTGAACAAGTATTTAAATGAAGCATATGATAAATAGTTAATTAGTGAAACTAAATAGAGGAGTTCAGAAGTGGATTAAATACATATAGGAATTTAATGCAAGATTAGGTTTGTCTTTCAAAAGGGTGGAAATGTGGATTATTCAATAAATGGTGTTGAAATAACTGGATAGTCATCTGGGCTAAAAAAGTAAGTTGAGTTACTATTTCATTCTTTATAAAAGGAAATTATATATGAATCTAAGAATTAAATGTGGAAAGTGAAACTATAGAAATACTATAAAATAACATGAGAAGATATTGATTATTGCAGAGAAGGAAATTTTAATCAATTTAAAAAATCCAGAAGACATAAAATGCCATATAGATAAATTTGACAACATAAAAATTTTTTTAATTCTGTATATTTAAAAAAAAAACTCAAAAAAGTCGACAAACAAAAAGTACAATGGGCCAATTTCCCTAACATAGAAAGAATTCTTTAAAAGAAAATTTTAAAAGACCTAGTAGAAAATGTCCATTGTCAGATGACTGGATAAGAAAAATGTGGTATATATACACAATGGAATACTACTCTGCCATAAAAAAGAATGAAATATTGCCATTCATGGCAACTTGGGTGAACTTAAAGAAAATCATGTTAAGTGAAATAAGCCACGCACAGAAAGAGAAATACCACGTCCTCACTCATAAGTGGGAGCTAAAATATAAACATATAAATTTTAAAAAGAAAGAAAGAAAAATACAACAATCACAATAGTACATTGAGCTTTCAAAAGGAGAACTGAAGTTACCAGAGGTGGGAAGGGGAGGTGAAGGGAGGAATAGGTAAAAGGCCACAAAAAACAATGACATTGTATATTGTTGAATATACTAATTATCCTGATTTGAGCATCACATATTGCACACAGGTATTGATATTCAACTCTGTACCTCATAGCTAAGTACAATCACCTATGTTACAACAGAAATAAAAATTAAAAAGGTAGAAAAAAAAAAATGCTTAGTAGAGGCCATTCACTCCCAGGACCCTGAAGATGACAGGAGCCGCAGCCTCGGCCCTGCCCACTGCCATCCGCAACCAGGCCAACTAAAGGAGCCAGAACCCAAAGCCCCAGAACCTAAAGGCTCTGAGGCCCTGAGATTTGGAGGCTGAGGGGCCTAGCCCTGCCCCCTTATCCCCCTCCCCTCAACAACATCTTAGAGTGCACTTATTAGACACCAGTGTATCTGTGGGGCGTGTAACTTACCTGCTCATGTCCTTCACCAAGTTTCTGCTTAGATTTTTCTAATTCACTTTTTAGAGTTCTTTTTTCATTAAGGATGTTAACCTTTGTTTTAAATTTGTTCCTGATCAATTGGCATTAAAATTTATAAAAAGTTAATTAATTTAAATAAAAATTTTAAAACAGTTAAATTTTAGGTCCCATTAAGGGAAAAATAGTGTTCAGAACAGGAGCAAGGGAAACCCCATTGTCTCTGCACCAGTCAGAACTCATCTTTAGAACCATGTCCGGTCCCAGACTGTTCTTTAAGAAGGGAGATGGATGATCCAAGATTCAAAACCTGGATTTATTTGGAGGAAATGGTCCACAATGACAGGGGTCAGGGTAAGCACAGTAACTAACAGAGCAACACCCCGACATGTGAGGGTCCTCCCCATGCGGACAGCGGGAACTAGGGGTGCTTAGTCTAGAGGACAGAAGACCCAAAAGGAGCTGCCTTCAAATATTTAATAAATATTTTCTTATTAAAAAAAAGAAAAATTTACATTATATGGCTGCCTATGACAAAACCAGTGAATGGCAGGAGGCAAATTTGTACCCACTACAAAGCACTTTCAGAGAGTCAGAGCACCATTTTCCACAGCACTTTTAATATAAAGTACAATTCTCAGTCAGTCCCTCCACTAGGGACAAATAGTTTATAGTGATACAGATAAATATTTTTTAATAGTTATGTATTTTAATGCACATTTTTAGATATCTTAAGATTTTCAGTGTTCATATAAAGTTTTCCCTTATAAAAATTAATTTGAGAAGAATAAATGAGTATATTTAAATACTCATTTGTGAGCATGGGGAGAAAAAGCTTAACAGAAAAATGGACAAAGGAAATACAGCTCTAGTTTAGAGAAAAATATGTACAAACAAATGTTTTTAAACATGTAAAAATATGCCCAACTTCAGACATATTAAAAATAAATAACATTTTTAAAGGCTGGAGGGGCGGGGGAAATGGGAAAATGTTGGTCATATGCTACAAAGTTTTAGCTAGACAGAAGGAATGCATTTTTTGAGATCTATTGCACAGCATGGTGACCATAGTTGATAATAATGTATTGCATAGTCCAAAATTGCTAAGAGTGTAAATTTCAAATGTTCTCACCATAAAAAATAAGTATTCAAAGTGATTATATGTTAATTAGCTTGATATAATCATTCCACATTGTATACATAAGTTATAACATCACCTTGTACCTCACAAATATATACCATTATAATTTGTCAATTTACAATAAGATTAAAAATACAAATTCCTTGAGGTTGTAGGATTTCCTTATCATCTGTTTACTGGGGCTGTCCTCAGCTCCTTGAAACCGCTCACATTTCTCCTCCTGTGGCCCCTTCCAGACTCAAAGCAGCAGTGGCACATCAGATCTTTCACATACATTGGATTGCTTTAACTTCCTCTTCTGCCTTCCTCTTCTCTCTTTTCAAGGCCACATGTGATTACCTGGGATTCACCTAGATAACCCAACATAATCTCCCTATCTTAATGTCAATTGATTAGAAACTTTAATTACATCTGCAAAGCCCCTCTTGCCATGTAATATAACATACTCATAGGCATGATATCTCAACATATTCAGTTTCTGGGGATTAGCACAGGACATCTTTGGGTAGGGGGTCATTTTAGAAATTCTGCCTACTGCAGCCCACGTACACACAAAATACACGTTGCATTTTTGTTTTTAAAGTAAAAAAACAAAAAAGAACAGAAAGAAAGAGTCTAAATGTCTACTAGTGTTCAGAGGACTAGTTAATGATATATCTGTACAATAGAATACTATGTAACCATTAGACATAATGATGGAGCACTATATGTACTAAAATGATAAGTTGCCAAGATATATTTTTAAGTAAAAAAGCAAGGCCCAAGACAGGGTATATAGTATGCTAGACTTTGCATTTGTAAAGGAGTTTTATCTCTGAAAAATACCATGGAGACTGGTCAGAGTAATGGTCTCCAGGGACTGAGGAATAGAATGACAGTTTTTGCTTTTGTGCACATTAAATTTTTACCATATGTATGTTACTTTTTAAACACTAAAAATAAATAAAACAGAAAAGCCTAAATCCTAATAAGATTTTTAACTAAAATTATAAAATAAATTGTGCTGATTTATAGTGAGAGACAATGGGGCAGCCAGTAATTTCATCATGGGCAACCTGTTCTAACTTTCTCCTTATGCTTTGAACACTGTTAGAGAAATCTGCCTACCTCTGACCCCCATGGCCAAGAAGAGAGGGTTGATGTAAAACTAAGAGGACAGCATATAGACAATCTTTTCTCCCTGATCCTATGAGCGTGTGGTATCCACACTATTTTAAATCCAATCCTTAACAATGGAAGTTAGTGTAGAAGATGTAAGGCAAGACTTGGCTCAATGGCTACATGATAAAATAATTTGGTGCTCCAAGAGGAACTTACAAAGGAGTCAAATCTGGGACGAGCTCCTTGAGATTCAGCCACTGAGCCCAAGACTGGACACAGATGCTGCAGACATCTCCTCTTTTTGTAAGTACTTGGTATTCTTTGTGGTACCAAGCACAGTTAAATGTGGAAATAATTCTCAGTTTATCATATCTTCTTGGGTACCTTGTTGTCAAAATCCTGAGAGACAGCTATCTCTAATTGACTCTAAAAGATAACATCCTAATAAGAAATTATTTTTGCTGTCTTAGGTGATAAAATTATCACATTCTTTCTACCACAATGTGGAGAATGTATCGCTTGCCTGAAATTTGGGGACAATTATTGTATACAACGCAAGTAAGTCTCTACTACTATTTTCTTTTTGAAAAATTAAATCAATTTCATTGAAGGAAATCTAAGTATTCTAATTCAAAAAAAATTTTTAATGTTTGTTTTTGTCTATAAAGACAGTCAAAAACCAGCCTAATGTCTGATGGTACCAGTAGGTTTACTTGCAAGGGAAAATCAGTACATCACTTTGCTATTACAAGTACCTTCTCTGAATATGCAGTGATAAAGGAAATCTCAGTTGCCAAGATTGATGCAGTTGCACCTCTGGAAAAAAGTGTGTCTAATTAGCTGTGGTTTTTTCACTGGGTTTGGTGCTGAAATCAACCCTGCCAAGGTGAGGGGCATTTATACCCATTTTGAATAGAATTATTGGGATATTGAGTTGAAAGGCCTCACGCATCTGAGTCAGGTCTGATCATAGCACCTGAGGAAGATCACACACCTGCCTCCAAACACCTTTGAGTTCTCTCCTATCTGCCTAGGTCATCCTATGACCACTCAATGTCTTTCTTATTCCCTCTTGGTCAGTAGTAAATGACAAATTAAATATGGATGCCATTCACAAGTAGAGAATCAAGAATTCCTGGAAGTTAAACATAACACAATTACAACACGACCACATGTTCTTCCACATTCCAGTTCATTTTTTCTTTCATTCAACGAACTTTTATGGAGCAATTCACTGTTCCAGGTGCTGGATTCAACAGCCAGCAAAATTCATCAAGCTTATATTCTACTGCATAATACGTTAGGTAGATAAGTCCTAATAAAAAGAAAAGGAGAGTAAAGGGACCAAGTGATGGAAAGGGTGTTGCTATATTAGACAGATTGGTCAGGAAATCCCACTGTGACTGAGTAAGCTACTGTTAAATTCCTGTTTCTGGAATATCACTCCAGACTCCCCAGCTCCCTTCTTTAAGGGACTGGTGAGTTTTAGTATTTGCTTTTTCCCAACACTGTAGAGACAGAATAGAAGGGTTTCAATTTAAATAGTCTCATAATGGACGATAGTCAATAAAAAATAAGGCTTTGTCTTCATAAGGCATTGACCCTATAAGTAATTCAAAGTTTATAAATATCCAAAGGAAAAGAAAAAGGAACGGTTACAGGAAGGTGGAGACAGTTTTTAAAAACTCAGAAATATATGGAGTTAAATAAGTATTCTGTCAAGTAAGTCTTAAGATTCAATCAAAAATTATTAAACTACTTCTACTCATGCTAATGCCTTGGACTTGAAACTCTCCATTTGCAGGTAGATTTTTGCTCCTGTGACAAGAGTGTCCCATATCTAGAAATACCTTGAGAAACTAAAAGTCTCTAGCTATGTTTTATTTGAAAACATCCTTTGCCTATATCTCATGAAAGTATCCACAGACTTGGCCTTCCCAACTGAGTAAAGGGACATGTTCCCTTTGCTTTTGTTTTCTGGGTTTTCTGCATTTTTGTGCTTAAGTGACACCAGGCTCTACCTGTGTCATGTTTGGCCTTGGAGGAGTTGGCCTGTCTATTATCACACGCTATGAAGTGGCAGAAACAGCCAGGATCATTGGAGTGGACATCAACAAAGACAAATCTAAGAAGGCAAAGGAAGTGGGTGCCACTGAGTGCATCAAACCCCAGGACTTCAAGAAACCCATTCAAAAAGCTTTATTTGATGTGACAGATGTGGTCACTGCTTTGAGGTCCCTGGAAATCTGGACACTGTGGGATGTGATCTTCTGGAGTGAAAATTATCAATATTTCTACCAGTCATCATTTTAGATTTTACTTAAATGAACTTTCTTAAGTTTCCTCCATGTTCCTCTTGTTCCTCTATTTAATTTTCCTTGTGCCCCATGACATCTCAGCTGGTGCCCTTTGCCCACTCCTACAAATTTGTTCACTATCCCAGACAGGGAAACTAGAACTCCCATAAACAGTTTTCTTCTCCCTCTCTGTTCCATCATACCATTCCTTTGAATGGGCAGACATCCTCCAATAGGCAGGACAGTAAACCTTTGTAAAGAATTCTCACTAAATTATTTCATAACGAGAAGCAGCCTAGCAACTATATTTTTACGCCGGAAGTTTTAAGTAAGATAAGGTTAAAAACTGGATTAATGACCCTATAAAACAATGAGCTTTTCACTCTCAGCAAAGTCTTTCATAAGACTGAGATAAGTTCCCAAGGAAATATTTACTAATCTTGATTAATTTCAAAAAAAAGAAAAAAATCTGGTTGTTTTTGGCTGAACACAGTGTTTACAAAAGAGAACAGAAATTGAGAGGAAGTTATTTCAGAATCTGATGCTTGCTTTCTTTGAAGATTTGAATAAATTATGTATTATTAGATTGTATGTCTCTATCTTCTAGTCAGTTGTATGGAAACCCAAGAACTGTCTCTTCCAACCTGGACCCTGTTCCCAGCATACAAAATGTTTTCATTGCTCATTGTACATAAATTTCCCCATCTGTAAAAAGATGCAGCAAAACTTTTCTCACAGTCTTGCTCTGAGAAATAGCCTTTGAAATTACCAGTAGGAAGATGTCTGTTTATGAGTTTGCTAGCACATCATGTTGTACAAATATCTGTCTCCTTTGATATCTAAAAGAAAATGTTGACTCTAACCAACCACCTGTGTCAGTAATGATTCTTATAAAAATTATTGTTATTATTGCTATCATAGATGCCTTTACTACTTTCATTTCTGTTATTTTCATTTATAGAGTCTTAAAGTCCCAAATAATGTACTAGGTAGCACACAAATATCTTAACCACATTTTAGAGCATCCTTATAAGATAAATGTTATTTCAAATGAGGATAGGAAGAATCAGAAAAGAAAATCATAGACTCTTCACCAGTCAAGCTGAGATTAAGACTTAGCTCCAACTATGAAGTACATCTTTTAATCTTGCATTGCTTCACAATAAGCAGCTGCCCAGGCCTCCTGGCCTGGGGTCTATGTGATTGTTGGGCTGATGACTGTTGGTGTTCAACTCAACATCAGCGGCCAGTTCTTCTCAGGGCACTCTTTGAAGGGGTTGTTTTTGGAGGTATGGATGAAGCAGGGAAGGGTGGAAATGCTGGGGGATTTGGAAGTGGGAAAGAGAAAAATGTGCCATAGTTGCTTAAGAAAGGACGTTAAAAAAAAGAGCTTTAGTCTACAGTTTTTCTTTCAACATATGAACATCAAGGTAAGAGGTTGGATATTGATTGTATCCAGTGCTTTCTTGGTAAGCTTTTTCTCATGCAAAGGGAGAGAAGGGACTTTTTTTTTAAGTTGATTAGTGAAGAATTCAGTGTCCAAAGTTTAATGCAAACTCTAAATTGAAAAGAAAAGGCAATATTGTAACCAATAACTACACCTCAGTTGAGGATGCTTTGGACAATTTACTTAACCATTAGTAGTCATTGTTCAACTAATGTAAAATCTTATCCCAAACAATTGAGTTGTCATTATGCCAACTGAAAGATATTAAACACAATGGACTTGTGATTAAAAAGAAATACTACTGATAAAAAGCAAATGAGAATTATTGTTTTCCAGAAAAAAGAAATCTTTTCATAGAATCCTTTGAGTTTATGTTTTTTAAACCTGTCTTAAAACATATTTTTTAGAGACTTTAGAAGAGTCTTTTCTTGAGAAAGTAGAAAAAAAAACTAAATTAAGTCAATCTGTTTAGGATTCTGGGCTCATAAGCAAGTAATCTGATATTTAAGAAAAAATATATATTTATCCAGAGACTCTGGGAAATCTGAATTCTTGGGCAAAAGAAATGAGAATTATGAGTTGTCTGAATTACTTGTGCTGGTGAGCCTCTCTGTTGTCCTCAAATTAGCTATGGCAGTGTATTGTTACAGGTATTAGTCAACTCATTTATAAAGAGTGGATAAATGTCAGGACCAGCAGAAAAAGAAAAAGTAATAATCTAGTTTAAACTGTAATTTCAGCTCCTCTATTTAGGATGATCGAATACACCATTGTCATTGCTCTCCGTTGCCTTTATAGATGATAATGTTGGTACAAAATACATATGCTCAGTTAAGTCTTATAAAATAAGATCACCAACATATTAAATAACCCTCATGAAGAGCCTAATTCACTGGCCACTTAAGCATTCATATAATGATCATTAACGTAAGTTAATTCCTTCCACGAGTTCAATGGTTTTCAATCAAGAATAGCATTTAACGGGTGTTGGACAGGCCTGATAAACCTCCTACAATGTGCACAATAAAGGATTTTTCCCACCCAAAATGCCATTACTGCCCTTGTTGAGAAACATTGCCTAGCACAGTCTGTGGTCCTAGAAACTTCCTTCTTACGATGTTTGGTTGAAAAAAGAAACAAAACAAAAGAAAAAGAAAAACGAAAATGTTTTCACCTAGATAAAAAAAATGCTTTATTAGATGACTAATCAAAAGATAAAAACAAATATAAAAATACACTAGTCCTTCAAGTCATGACATAGAGAACTAATTAGAATTCTTGGTTACATATAACAGAAACCAACTTAGATAAAAAATAAATTCACTGGAAGAGTCTGGGGTAGTTTTGAGAATAAGTGGGAAGGCTAGACAACCCAACCCAAGGTGGAACCAAGAAAAGCAAGTAACTGCCAAGATCCTATCACAGAATAATCTTTGTAGAACACTGAGCAGATTACACCACATTTCATGTTGCACAATGACACCACACTCACCCTTTCGACACACGGGCAGGCTACCAAATTCTGTGTGGTAACTCACTGAGCATGACACTTAGCACAGTTCTAAATTTAACGTATTTCTTGAAAATAATGAGAATAAGCAAAATAAAATGTCAAGCTCATGTAACCTTAGCTGACCCCATCTTTCCTTGTGCAATTCATACTTCCTGAAGGCACATTTTATTCTTGTATTGTTTTGCCTACATTCTTCTTCCAAAAGCTTTTACTGGGATCACTGCCATGTTGAGAGTTCCTGTCGTTCTTTAAGTTATTTCTCATGAAGCTGCAGTTCAAAACACACACACACACTGTGATATTTCTAACCTTTGACTTGCTTCTTTCTATGATTCCCAAGACCTTGTCTTTATACATTAGATGTGGATTCAGTTCTCTTGCAACCTAGAACATCAAGAACATTTCAAGATGAGGTCCATGTTCTACCTGCTTTGAATTAATTCTCCTCTGCAGTATCAGAGGTCTCCTTCAGGAGCACAACCTTCTACATAAGGTGTGTGGCTGGGATGGGCATTCTCCTGATAACTTAGGTAAGTTAATGAGATAACTTCAGATTTCCTCAGTCAAAACCAACACCTCCAGCAGTTGCTTTGGATGGCTTTTCTTTTATAATGAAGACTTACGCATAAAAATCTGTCATTAATCTGTGTATTTCCAGTCTGGAAGAGCTAAGAGCATGTCCCTAAACTGGTTTCTGATTATATGGCAGAGAAATTTAATCTATATCTAGTGATTACTCATACTCTGAATCTTGATAAGATCAATGAAGCAATCAAATTAATGAAAACTGGAAAATGTAAATTGCTCACATAATTTTTACATCTGTGTATTTGGAACCAAGAGAAAGGGCATATGGGTTTGAGGGTAGATGAAGGGTAGAAGCTGTAGAAGCTACGTACAGACAATTGAAGAAGCTTTCAGGAATTTGTAAAGCATCTCCTTCACCTCTGTATTTTGTTTTATTCCCTAGCTTATGAAATATCCAATCCTGAAAGTATTTAAGTGCTCAGCTACCCTTACCATTAGCATTTTATTTCCAATTTGGCATTTTTTTTTTTACATGACACATAAACTAATGAAGTCAGTTCATAAAATTTAAGTAGCCCGTTTAAGTACATAGTTTACAAAGAGGCCATTATTGCATTTGTTGTCATTGAATTTCAAGTGGGAAATTATCCATAGGCTTCCAAATTCTGACACCTATCTTTGGCCCAAAAAACAGAAACCAGCCCCAAACTAGGTATTGGAATTCCCCACATGCATATAAGCCTGCTTACCTACTTCTTATCCTTGGAGCTTAATGATAAATATTCTCACGGCTAGTTTAATCTACCCATTTTTTACCTAACCTAAAGGGAAGGGAATCTAGTTTACTGGTCTACAAAATGAGAACTTGAAATCCAATAAACAAATGTCGCTCTGAAAACGTTTCAACATTTTTCCTCTTTCTTTTGTTTAGTACCTGCTGTGTCTTTAAGTACAATGTAATTTATGCAAGATCTGCAGCATATTTCACCAACTGAATTGCACTTTGCATAATTTTCATAATTTAGAAGAATTATCCACAGAACACTGTTTCTATTTTCTTCCCTTAGCAGTGGACTCATATCTGGCTTCTGCCCTCACCACTTCATCAGAAATTGTCCTTATGTGACCCAATGTCATGCAGAATCATCCTCCCTTTTAGAGCTAGATTAAGGTTAGCCAGAATCACCTGATTCCAGATGATTTCAACATATGAAGACTCCCCAAGATGTTCCCATTTTCATGGTTACCTCTGCCTATGGGCCTATATTTCCTTGTACACTGTGTATCTCCGACACCGTATAGGCCTAGCCATGAAGCTCTGCCCATTTTATAACAAAGAAACAAAAATCTTCATTTATGAGTTTATTGAAGATTCAGGTTAATCTGAATCAGGTTATCCCAAGCCCCAAGCCATCACTTACAATATCTTCTTGGCACTCATCTCTTCTCTCCTGGATTGCCAAAGGAACTTAAAATCCTTCTTCAACTAGCTAGAACAATAACTAAGCCATCTAGGGATTCAAGAAAAAAGGGGGAGGGGGAGGAGAAAGAGTCTTGTTACTTGTCAGGATCCACATTCCCTGGGAGGTAGTTGTGGTATTAAATAACAAAACAATTTTTATTTCATTCTCTACAAAAAGGGGGGATAATTGTGATAAATATTATTAATTAATTAATTGAGATAAATCTTATTAATGTACCCCATAGATTCTTTCCTCCAAAAAGTGGCACATGGGAGGACAAGACCCAGTAGTGATTTGTGGCATCCAATCTCTCTCCCTAGACCCTTTGACTCTCTGCCCAAGCCTCTTTTAATTCTCATAGAACTAGACTTACGGTTAACAGCCCTTCTGGGATATGACTTTCTTCCCTAACCCCTAGGTATAAAAAGAGTCTCTTACCAATTCCCATACATACAACAGGAGCTCCTTTACTAGTTAAAGACTCTTCTGCTCCACCTTAAGCCCCCTTAAATGTGGGGCTACTGGATCAGACAGGGGCCCCTTCATGACAGCAAACCCTGGATGACCTTGGGAGACCAGAAAATGCAATGTCATTTTTTGTCTAAAACCTAGTAGCTTCATGATTTAAGATTGGTCAGGAAGGTGGGACCCACCTGCAGCCTCTCTCTCCCATCATGGTAGTCACATGATGTCGAGGGGCTCTCCCGAGATGCTGATTCCCAAACTGAGAGGAAGCATCATGAGGTGGACAACCTGACTTTCCCTTCAGGGCATCTGCTTCCTGCAAATAGAGGGGATGGGGGCTATCAAACCTGTTCATTCTGGACCTGAGATGGCTCTTCTCCTTCCTGTCTGAGCTGGAACTTCCATGCCCAGCTCTTCTGCTCTGTTCTTCTATTTCCTGAGAAATAGTTAAGGGGTTTTCCTGCTTTGACCCCAAATTAACTTTATTAACAGTAAGAACTTGGAGGAGTTCCCAGGTCTTGGGAAATCTGAGTTTTCCCAGAAATGTTTTGTTGTAAACAGTGCCCACATTCTTTTCTCTAATAAAAACTAATTCTTCAAGCTACTTTGAATGTCTCTTTATGTTGTAGCTCATTGTAAAGTTCTCTCTAATCTGATCACAAATGCAGAAATTTTTCTCCTTTCTGTTGACACATGATCAAACATACTACACAAGTGTTGCTAACTATCCACATCATGGTAGCCCTATTCACTGTTGTTGTTAGCTTCACAGCCACATTTGACTCTTAACATCAGGCCCTGTACACTTTCTGTGAATAGACTCTGTGGCCTGCCTCTAAGTCCGACCACTTTGGTTTTTTTTGTTTGTTTTTTTTTTGTTTGTTTGTTTTTGTTTTTAATTTTATTTTGTCGATATACATTGTGGCTGATTATTGCTCCCCATCACCAAAACCTCCCTCCCTTCTCCCTCCCCCCCTCCCCCCCAACAATGTCCTTTCTGTTTGCTTGTCGTATCAACTTCAAATAATTGTGGTTGTTATATCTTCTTCCCCCCCCGGTTTGTGTGTGTGTATGTGTGTGTGTCTGTGTGTGTGTGTGTGTGTGTGTGTGTGTGTGAATTTATATATTAATTTTTAGCTCCCACCAATAAGTGAGAACATGTGGTATTTCTCTTTCTGTGCCTGACTTGTTTCACTTAATATAATTCTCTCAAGGTCCATCCATGTTGTTGCAAATGGCAGTATTTCATTCGTTTTTATAGCTGAGTAGTATTCCATTGTGTAGATGTACCACATTTTCCGTATCCACTCATCTGATGATGGGCATTTGGGCTGGTTCCAACTCTTGGCTATTGTAAAGAGGGCTGCGATGAACATTGGGAAACAGGTATACCTTCGACTTGATGATTTCCATTCCTCTGGGTATATTCCCAACAGTGGGATAGCTGGGTCGTATGGTAGATCTATCTGCAATTGTTTGAGGAACCTCCATACCATTTTCTATAGAGGCTGCACCATTTTGCAGTCCCACCAACAATGTATGAGAGTTCCTTTTTCTCCGCAGCCTCGCCAGCATTTATCGTTCATAGTCTTTTGGATTTTAGCCATCCTAACTGGGGTTAGATGGTATCTCAATGTGGTTTTGATTTGCATTTCCCGGATGCTGAGTGATGTTGAGCATTTTTTCATATGTCTGTTGGCCATTTGGATATCTTCCTTAGAGAAATGCCTACTTAGCTCTTTTGCCCATTTTTTAATTGGGTTGCTTGTTTTCTTCTTGTACAGTTGTTTGAGTTCCTTATATATTCTGGATATTAATCCTTTGTCAGATATATATTTTGCAAATATTTTCTCCCACTCTGTTGGTTGTCTTTTAACTCTGTTAATTGTTTCTTTTGCTGTGCAGAAGCTTTTTAGTTTGATATAATCCCATTTGTTTATTTTTCCTTTGGTTGCCCGTGCTTTTGGGGTCGTATTCATGAAGTCTGTGCCCAGTCCTATTTCCTGAAGTGTTTCTCCTATGTTTTCTTTAAGAAGTTTTATTGTTTCAGGGTGTATATTTAAATCCTTAATCCATTTTGAGTTGATTTTAGTATACGGCGAGAGGTATGGATCTAGTTTCATTCTCCTGCATATGGATATCCAGTTGTCCCAGCACCATTTGCTGAAGAGGCAGTCCCTTCGCCACTGAATAGGCTTGGTGCCTTAAGTCCGACCACTTTGGCCAAATTTAGGTGTCCTGTTCCAACCACAAAGCAAAACTCTTCTTTCCAATTTCTGGGCATTACACTTCCTTGGACAGTCACTATATGGGGCAGTTTATGGACTTTAGCAAGTCTTGACTAATCCCAGACCCACACTGTAGGAGTCCACCTCCAGGGAGAACTACAGTTCTGTACAGCTCTTGCCTGCATAATGAGAAGCTTTAAGTATTTTCAGATTTTTACCTGAAAACAAGAATAACTACATTCTAGGCTATCACTCAAACAATAATAAAATAAATGTGTCCATACAATATAGAGGCCTTCTATTAACATGTAATGTGCATGCAGATGCCTGGTTATAGCACTATCTGGTATATGCACTACAAGGCATTGATAGTTAATGTTCTCTGACAATTCGCAAGTCATAACTATCAGTTCTTGCATATTTACAAGGAAGCCTTTGTATTGTTGTGGGCACAAGCTGACGAAAATGTTTTAAATCCTACAGGCCCTCTATTTTCCTGTTAAGTGTTGCAAGTTAGCACTAGGGTTCTCTCTAGTGGTGAAATTTGGCCTACACTATTATTTCAAAAGAATTTTTATTGCTCCCACTTCTTTCTCTCTAACGTCATTCATAAGCCAGATGACCAATCACTAGATTATCTGACATGTGCCTAAAGAAGCTTACTAGTTGTTCTTTGCTTTAACAGTCAGTCATTTCACTAATCACTTACTCACTCGACAAACATTTACAGAATCATGTACGTGATGTTGGAGACACAGAAATGACTGGTACAGCTCAACATCTAGGGAGACGGATAGGCAAATAATTAAAATGCAATATTCTAACCATTATGGCATAACCGACCTGTTATGGGATAACCATACCAGTAAACAGGAGGAAAAAATTAGTCCTGCCTAGGAGAGATCAGAGAAAACTACACAGAGAAGATGATCTTTGATCTGAGTCTCGGTGGGTGCATCTGGTTTTGCCAAGTAGAAGAAGAGTCCTGAGAGCCTAAGTAATAAGATGTGAGAAGTTCATGGTGGTGAAAGAGGATGGTCTGTCACAGTGCACATGAGAGAGTGGGTAGAGACGTGTGGCTGGACTGAACAGTGAACGGGCAAAAGGGTTTCATTCTGTAGACCAGGGATAGTCCCAGAAGGTTTTCAAGGATTTAATTCTATTGACCGGGAAGAGTCACAGAAGGTTTTCAAGGAAAGGATTGGCATGCTCAAATCTGTTCCAGAAAAACATGACTTCGGCTGCACTGTGAAGGACAGTGGGGAGCGCACGGAGCCTGGAAGTAGGAAGAATAACTGAGAAACCATGGTATTAAGGTGGATTAGAGGGAAATCTTGGAGCTAAAGTCAATGGCTGTGAGTACGATTTACGTGAAAGGCTCTTGTGGCTGCCGTCATCAGTGCCTCGTCTGTATCCCTAGGACATTACCAGTTCCCTGTGCCCTGTTGGCTGCCAGCTGCCAGTGTCAGCATTCGGTGCCCAAGGGCTTTTACCAGAATTACAGAAGGTTGATCTGCCCACCCCTAGCTAAGTAGTCCAGAAATTCTAGAGAATTTGCACCCTCCCAAGCATCCCTCAGCAAATACTGGTAGAAGTTACTATAAAATGTAAAATCCCGGCACCTGAAAGAGACTTGGGGACATCCAGGCTGTGCCCCTTGGGTCGCTGGGAGTCTGAGCCACCAGTGCTGCCCGCACTCCATGAAGAAGATGTTTGTGGCCGTCTCCTGCATGTTGTCTGGCGCTGCCCAGAAGCCAGCAAGCAGAGTGCTGGTGGCATCCTGTAATTTTGCAAATGATGCTACATTTGTAATTAAGAAATGTGACCTTCACTGGCTGGACGAGGGCCCTCCCATCACAACAGTGCTCACCAGAGAGGACAGACTCAAATACTACAGGATAATGTACACCGAATGGAGTTAAGGGCAGATCAGCTGTACAAACAGAAAATTATTCATGGTTTCTGTCACCTGGGTGATGGTCAGGAAGCTTCTGTGTGGGCCTGGAGGCTGACATAAATCCCACAGACCATCTCATCACAGCCTATCAGCTCACAGCTTTACCTTCACATGGGGCCTTTCTGACTGAGAAATTCTTGCAGAGTGTACAGGTTTGGTATTTGTAGAAACAGGAAGATGAAGAGGCTGCTGTGCTAAAGGAAAAGGAGGATCAATTCATATGTATGCCAAGAACTTCTACAGGGGCAATGGCATTGTCAGAGCTCAGGTGACCCTGGGAGCTGGGATTGCCCTGGCCTGTAAGCATAATGGAAAAGAGAAGGTTTGTCTGACTTTACATGGCAATGGCACTGCTAATCAGGGTCAGATATTTGAAGCTTACAATATGGCAGCTTTGTGGAAATTACCTTGCATTTTCATCTGTAAGAATAACTACTATTGAATGGGAACATCTGTTCAGAGAGTGGCAGCCAGCACTGATTACTAAAAGAGAAGTGATTTTATTCCTGGGCTGAGAGTAGGCAGAATAGTTACCTTGTGTGTCTGAGAAGTGACAAGGTTTGCAGCTACCTATTGCAGATCTGGGAACGGGCCCATCCTGATGGAGCTGCAGACCTACCGTTACCACGGACACAGTATGAGCGATCCTGGGGTTCGTTTCCAGACATAAGAAGAAATTCAGAAAGTGAGAAATAAAAGTGACCCTATTAATTATGCTTCTCAAGGATAGAATGGTGAATAGCAACCTTGCCAGTGTTGGAGAGTTGCAGGAAATTGATGTGAAGTGAGGAAAGAAATTGAGGACACCGCCTACTTTGCCACAGCTGATCCAGAGCCACCTCTGGAAGAACTAGGCTATCACGTCTACTCCAATGATCCACCTTTTGAAGTTCACAGTGCCAGACAGTGGATCAAGTTTAAGTCAGTTAACAGGAGGCCGCATGCAGTGGGTGGCTATACCCTCCACCCGCTGTTTGTCAGCAAGCAATTGTAAGGAACTCTTTGTGTTCTCAACTTTGTGAAGGAGAAATAAACCCCAGAAAATGAGGTTTGTCAACTTTCATTAAGATGAAATAGTATTTAGATCAAGTTAAAGGGACAATAATTGCATGCAATTTGCACATTGTTGCATTAAAAGATGTGCTTCAGTATTTAGTGTATTCAGTATTTAGTTAAAGATTTTTTTAGATGTATATAGGTCTAAAATAGTTCTATTTGATTTTGTTGTATACTTTTAAAAATCTCTCTAGTTCCTAACAGGAAGAACAAGTCCTTGTACGCCTGCTCCAACCCTGCCACCTTTGTGGGAGGAGATCATTCCCCTGAGGGATCACTGCTTGTCCCACATAGAGGCATATTTTGGTTGACCTGGCCCCCACAAGTAGTCTTATTTACAGTGTAGTAGGATAGAACCCTCCCTATCACCCCTGTTAGTATGCAGTGTCGGTGCTGAAGCCTGTTCACTCTGACCATCATTTCTCCATAAGACAAAATGTTTGTTATAACCAGGCAGGAGGTGGAAGGATAACTCCATTTTTAAATAAGACTACTTAATAATCATTTCATAGGCCAAATAACTTAGTTTTCTCCATTTATACATTCAATATAAATATGAGGCTATTTTCTTAAAAATTACATTCGTATCAAACATTAAATACAAGGCACATTCATATCCATTTTATAATTTTCAAATTTAAGTTCTATGCCAGTTGATAATTTATGCATAGCCTAGAACAGTGATTTCTAGCCTCTTTATTATTTTTATTTTATTTTTTTAAATTTTATTTTATTTTGTCAATATACAATGTGGTTGATTATTGTGGCCCATTAACGAAACCTCCCTCCCTCCTCCCAACAACCTCATATCCGTTTGCTTTTCGTATCAACTTCAAGGAATTGTAATTGTAGTGTCTTCTTCCCTCCCCCCCACCCCCAGGTTGTTTGTGTATTTATTTATTTATTTTTGGCTCCCACCAATAAGTGAGAACATGTGGTATTTCTCTTTCTGTGCCTGACTTGTTTCACTTAATATAATTCTCTCAAGGTCCATCCATGTTGTTGCAAATGGCAGTATTTCATTCGTTTTCATAGCTGAGTAGTATTCCATTGTGTAGATGTACCACATTTTCCATATCTACTTATCTGATGATGGACATTTGGGCTGGTTCCAACTCTTAGCTATTGTAAAGAGTGCTGCAATGAACATTGGGGAACAGGTATACCTTCGACTTGATGATTTCCATTCCTCTGGGTAAGTTCCCAACAGTGGGATAGCTGGGTCATATGGTAGATCTATCTGCAATTGTTTGAGGAACCTCCATACCATTTTCCCTAGAAGCTACACCATTTTGCAATCCCACCAACAATGTGTGAGAGTTCCTTTTTCTCTGCAACCTCACCAGCATTTATCATTCACAGTCTTTTGGATATTAACCATCCTAACTGGGGTGAGACAAAAAAAACAAGTAACCCAATTAAAAAATGGGCAAAAGAGCTAAATAGGCATTTCTCAAAGGAAGATATACGAATGGCCAATAGAGACATAAAAAAATGCTCAACATCACTCAGCATTTAGGAAATGCAAATCTTTATTATTTTTAAACAAACACCTGTTATTTCACCTTTCCAGCAAGTGCCATAGGGTGTAGTGTTTTGGTTTTTTTTTTTTCATTGAAGTAAATTAAAATACATTTCTGAGAATTTCCTAACACTCCAAGGTGTCAAAACTAAGGCTCACTGTTCTCACAATACACACAGTTCTATGTTTATAAATAATAAGTTTAAAAAACATTTCAGTAAGGACAGTCTTTAAAACTTCACCAAGTTTTTGAACTGTTAACTGAGAAGGGTATTTTTCTGGTGGAAATGCAGCAGAATCTGTGCTTCTTAACAGAAGCTCTAACAAAAGGTGTAGGATATTTGCTCACTGTCCCCCAGCTTAACCAACTGTGATTAAGCCTAATCTTTGGACTCCTGAGCCTGTCCTCTGTACTGGGAGACCACAGTCCAGAGCCTACAGAGGAGGCCACCACTACAAAACAAACAAAAGAGTCATCTTTAGAGTCATAAGAAGAGAGAAGTTCAACAACAAAATACTTTAGGAGTCTTTATGGAAAAAGTTGTAGCATAAAATTCTAGATTTTAGATTTACCATCTAGTCTTAAAAATACAGTCCTGAACTTAAAAACCTAACAAAAATAAAAATATGTTCTCTTCACAGATGGAGGTGACACTTGTGTCCAGCAGTAGTAGGACATAGCCTTAGAAGGTTGTAGAGGAATACTGACTGCTCTGTGTAGACCTGGCTTTTAAAATGACATGGGAAAGAGGACACAGGTTGCAGTTTGAAGAAAAGGTTTAGTCTAGCAGGCTGGCACCTCGTGCCTTGGCATACCACTCCCAGCCTGGCACGGATGGCAGGAGATTGAACTGGGGCCAGCTCTTCAGTGTCTCACCTTTCTACATTTCTACCACACCTTGGCTTTTTCCCAACTTGAACCTAGCAAAACTACAGAGTTTGGAGAGAAATTAGGTAGTTTGTTTTCTGACTAAGCCACAGGAAAGGGAATTCATTTCAGTGAAAGGGGGAAAGTTACCAGCACTTTGTTTTCTACAACTGTATTTTAAGGCATATTCACACACAAAAAAAGTAATGTTCTATTATACAAACTGTCTTGAGGCTGTTCTTACCTGAAGGTATCTTAGATCTTCCTTAGTCATATCATTAAGAATATGAGAAAGTGTGTAACCCTCTCTGACAATCTGAAACAGATCAAATATGTAAAAGCTGAGCAGCTTTTTAACAATAGTATAGGAATCATTTTTTGCTTATAAAGTTACCTCCATGATTGTGTTTGCTTCTGATCCTTGCAGTTGGAACTAATCCATAAGCTCTTGATCTGCCCTCTGCCCATGAGGGTGTGCTGGGTTCTCTGTGATATCTGTGATGATTAGAAATTTGTTTTGTTGTATATTAATGTCTAACCATAAAATTCTTCAACAGTAACAAGTTGGATGTAATAAACTCTTCCACAATCTAAGTGTGATGTGAAAAGGAAATGAATTAAAACTGTATCCCTCAACTGCTCTAATAAAATAAATAAATAAAATATACAATCCCAAATTTGCCCACTTTGGTAGCTGGCTTTAAAAAGCTGGCTTAAAAATGCACTCTTACTCCCATGTTCATAGAAGCACTGTTCACAATAGCCAAAGGTAGAAGCAACCCAAGTACCCATCAACAGATGAGTGGATAAACAAAACATGGTATATACTTACAATGAAATATTATTCAGCCCTCTTTTAAAAAGGAAATTTTGACACATGCTACACTATGGATGAACCTTGAAGACATTATGCTAAGTGAAATAAGCCAGTCGCAAAAGTACAGATATATATGATTCCACTTATGTGAGGCTCCCAGAGTAGTCAAATTCATAGAGACGAAGTAGAATTGTGATTGCCGGGGACTAGGAGGAAGGAAAAATGGGGAGTTACTTTTTAATAAGAAGAGAATTTCAGTTTAGAAAAAGGAAAAAGTTCTGGAGGTGGATAGTGGTAATGGTTTTATGACAATGTAAATTTACTTAATGCCACCGAACTGTCAAACTTGCTAAAAATGGCCAAAATGTTAAATTTTATGTTATACTGTGTATATCACAATAAAAAAAAATGCACTTGTTATTGGCAGCCTTCCCTTCCTGTATCACTTTCCCCACTTCCCTTTTGGTATCAAATTCACCTTGTTAATGGAACTATTAGAAGTCCAATTTTTGTCTCAACGTCTGCTTCTGCAGTAGCCCAAACTAAGACAGTTGGTACCAAAAGTAGTCCTAAGAAACAGATCCTAAGGACAGGATTCTGGAAGTGGATCACTTGCCAGCAAGATGGCAAAAGAAAACCATTGTGAGTTCTGGTAACATGGACCCTGTCAGGCTAGGACTCAGACCCTTCAAACCCATTATACAGACTGGGTCACCAGGCCCCTCACATACATGTTGCAAGCTAGGTAATTGGAAAAAGATCCTGGGAGCCACTGACAGCACTGACATTCTTCATTCCAATGCGAGCTCAGTCCCCAGCCTCCTCAGTAAGCAACAGCAGCTTATGTCAGCCTTCAGCAGATGCAGTGATGGCTTCCCAGGGCATTCCCAGGGGTCCTGGCAGCAACAGCTTGCAGCAACAGCCTCCAGCAGCAGCAGTAGTAGCCCCACATGGCCCCCCCAGGATGTCTCAGGGGGCTGGGAGCACTGTGGATCAGAGCCATTTGTCCTTTACACTTAAGTCCAATAACCCAGGAACACCTGGGTACAAGTCAGACAACCAAAGAACTCCTGGGTGCCCACATGCATCCACATCTGACAATAGCCAAGGAACACCTGGGCTCATGTGCACAATTATCATATTTACGTAAGATGCTCAGCAAGATTCCAAACAGCCAAGGGAACCTGACCATTTACTTTCATTTTCCCTATAGACCCCAATGTTCCTCACCTTCTGGTATTCATGCCCCGTGTAATCCGCTCTCCCTAACTGTGAGCTGGATTTACTGACTTTATTTTCACAGCAGAAATGATAGGCTATCACTTCTAAGACTAGAAGGCTTTTTATAAAAAAGGCCACGGCTTCCATTTTGGGAGCCTGTCTCTTGCATCACTCTTCTGGGAGAAGCCACAGCTGCCACATTGTGAAACAACAGTGTGGAAAGGGCTGAGCAAGCCTGGCAGTTGATCTGAGGCCAGTCAATGTCATGCCAGTGAAACTGGAAGTGGATTCTTCCTGAGTCAAGCCTTAAGATGACAGCAGCTCTGGCCAACGCCTCAACTACAGCTCTGTGAGAAACCCTGAACCAAACCACCAGCTCAGCTGCTCCTGGTTTTCTGTCCAAAAGAAACGTTGAGAACACAGATCTTTCCATTTTAAACTGCTAAGCAATAGATATCTAATACACCGGTGGCAAATTGGGCAATAATCCCCCTCCACATGCTGTTCTAACAGTATTATTATGAGTCTCACCTGTGGTGAATTGGGATGGGCTATAGATTGCAGGGTGTGCACTGTCTTGGGCAGTATCATTAGCACTTGAGAAATGAGATGGCAATGGTAATTATAAGGACTGTGAGTTTATTTAGTAATCATTAAGTGTCACCAATGATCAATGTGCTGAAAGAAAAATAAATTGGCAAGCTTGAATCAGTCAATCACCAACTAAGGAGCATGATTAAAAACCACAAGGCCTCTATGACAGTATTTAAATTTTCCCTTATCTCCTACAGCCAGAGGGAAAATTAGGCTGAAAATCAGGCCTAAGATTTGAGCATGAGACAAGCCAAATTACAGAGAAGTTGTAATCTACAGTCCCCTATAAATCCACTAAAGTAAGGGCCCTGGTAGGGAAGGGGTGGGATCTTGAGACTGAACTGAGAATACATGGGAACCCCAGATTCTCTTGAGCCCTCTAGCCCTGAAGAAGTGGCCCATTCCCCCTTGCTATGGGATGGCAGCCTGTCCTTAAGGAGACCACAAGAAGCCTTACTAAGGTGAATGCCTTATAAGATCATGCTTACGCTCCTCAAGGTATGTCCTACATCCCCTCAAAGCTTCTGGGCAATAAATAAGGTCAAAGGTCAATTCTCAGCTTGACTAGGGAAATAGTTCACCATAAAAAGCTATAGGACCTGGCTCATATGTATCTGCAGGAACTAGAAAAAATTACTAGAAATCAATTATGAGCTCACTAGACCAGGGAACCAGAACATAGGTAGAGGTTGTTGAAATGGGGGCAATCTCCCGTAAGTGAGAAGTTAATGCCCCAAAAAGGACATCTGGTGTCAGTTCTGTGCTACTGGGACAGGTCCTTAAAGATTGGGGGGAAAAAGAATAGTGCCCTACAATGAATTAGGTGGCGATGCCAGAACTGCTTTGGCAGAGCACCACAGAAGAAGTCACGAGGCTCGAGAGGTGGGCATGTTAGAATGGATCTATCATACAGGACCTGAAAACCCAGCAGATGACTATGTTCCTCCAAAAAATCCAAAGGGGATTCCTTTCACTAACGCAGTAAAAAAATGCACCAATGGTGCAGGAGCTGGGGGTGGAGGGCACTGGCCTCACTGAGAAGCTCAGCAGTGCCTGTGCCTTGTACACCAGGCATAACAGTAAGGAAGCTCCCTGGATTCTGGGATGATAAGGCTCTGGAAAAGCAAAGGCCAAGAGGCAGCACTTAACCATCAGAAGCAAGATGGATGTACAGTCATGTGTCACTTAATGACAAGGATACGTTCTGAGAAATGCGCTGTTAGGTGATTTCCTCGTTGTGCAAACATCACAAAGTGTACTTACACAAAACCTAGACGGGATCGCCTGTTGCACACCTAGGCTATATAGTGTAGCCTACCGTTCCAGCCTCCATTTAAATGTGGCCCATTGTCGACCCAAATGTCATTATGTGGTATATGACTGTATACATAAGGCAACAAAGACGGAATGGGGGCTATGACCTACAGGGATCTATGGCAATGGTTAATAGATCTGCCATCCAAATTACTAATTACAGTTTAACAATAATCTCAACATCAGGAACCACTGTGGTTACTATTATCTAACTTGTTTGGGCATCTTCTAGTCTTATTTTCTTCATGGGTCACAAACCCATCACGGGCATAGGAAAAGATCCAACTTTAATGAAGCAAAAATTAGACTGCACATGTCAACTTTAAAAAAATCACACACAGGACTACATTGAAGCAACTATTCCAAATGCCTGTTTAAAGCACTCATTTAAAAAATTAACACCCTGGGCCTTTAAATGAAATTCTGCTACTAACTTCATAAGTCTCAAATTTTTTGAACAACTATTTAGGAAACCTGGTTTACTTAACTTTACCTTTTGCAGAAGAGAAAAGCAGACTGACTATAAACTACATCAACACTTAAGCCAACTGCACTATGCCTTGTGGCCAGACAATTGCACTTTTTTCTAAAAGGAAGGCAGTCTTTTTGGGGGGGGGATTTCTAAAACTTGATTTATAGTAACTACAAACATCACTATTTTGGGAAGATTATACAAAAAACTCTTAGAAAAAAATAATTTCAAACATTAGTCACACTGTTGAAATTCTCATCCAATATTAATAATTTGTTCTTCAGTAAGAAATAGAATTCTTCATAGCAAATACCCCAGAGTTGCCTCATTCAATTACTACAGCTATTAAAAACCAAACTGTTAGCTAAATTGGCAAAATGTTTTTGTAGCCTTACCAAACACCTGTAAATCTATCCTCTCTTGTTTCAATAGGCATCATGTTTTTCTGAATAAGTTTCAGCAGTTCGCATCTCACAAATATTAACAGTAAGCTTATATACTGCATGAAAAGACCTAGCACCGATACATGCACTTGCTATAGTTGTATTGTCTAATGCACATGAAAGCAGACCTAATTAATGCCCTTTTGGGGTAGGAGAGTTTACTTTGCCTTGACTGGTTCTTGGTCTAACCATTGAACTCTGACTTTTTTGTTCATAATGATACTCTTTTTTAAAATCCTGTAACATTGATGGTAAAGGGAGCGCATCAATTCCATCATATGTAGTGCACCTGCAGATTCCTCCATGACATGTATCTTGCAGGCTAAAAGGAAAAGTCCTGTTTAGTGATACAACAGGCAGTTCTTCAAAAAACATGCAAGAACTGGGATCGTTATAATGTTCTGAAAGTCCTGTTACAGTGAAAGAGTGAAATACACACATCAAAACCAAAGTTGTGATTCCACTGCTCAATTTAGGCATGTAGGCATTTGTTGTGACAGTGGAAGCTCGCAGAAATGAGGCAGTCTCTTGCACAGAGTCCCTGAGCAAAAATGTGCCTTCAGGTTTCCCGAGAAGGGCTTCTGCTTCACAACTGTCCATCACTCCCCAGTAACAGCAATCCCTGCAACCTGAAGCAAATCAGCAGGAGGTAGTGTGTGTAATCAATTTGCATATGGACTTTCCAAGCTCCCTGTCTGCTAACATGGCCATGGCTGTCTCCAGATACCTCCCCCTGCTTCTGCCTCCATGACTGCAAACATGAGTTACAATTAGCTTTTGGGATTGCAGAACTGCCCCCACTTATTTCAGTTATTCCAGGAGCTTACTTTGGTCCCAGTTTAGGAAATGGATTAACCTGTGCAGTAACTTCAAATGTATGTATTTGTGTATTGGGGGGGGGGTCCACCCCCTCTTCAATACTAAGCCATCTTCTCTTTCTAAGCCTATCTTCTTCATCTTCTGTACAAACCAAATATGGATCAAATGTATCAAAAAAAACATTGAACGTGAACTCACAGGAGATGCATGCTGTTTAATCAAATGTCATTTAGAGGCTAAATCTGAGCCAGCAGGAAAAGGGCATTTCTCCAGCATTAGAAAGATGTATTTTTCTTTTCTTGGAAAAGAGGGCTTTGACTGCTTGTTATAAATTCTCATGGGAAAACATAAACCCACAGTATCCTGCAGTTTCTGTCTCAGACAGCAACCTCCTACAGTTAGGCTAGAAACAGTGTCCATATGTGCACAGAACTTGTACCATAGTACTGCTCTCTCCTTTGAAATCCACTTCAAGATTTACCAAACTTTTGATCAGAATCCAACTAATTTGGGGTCTTTGTAGAACAGGAATGTTTTTTCCTCCCACCCTATGGAGCATGTTGAGAGCAGAAATCTCTTCTGCAAGTCTTGCTCCTGGGGTGACATAAGAGTCATTATCCTTTTCAATATTTATTTCAACAGTCTGAGATATTTGGGTGACAATTTTGATTTCTCCCTGAAAAAATCTTTGAAGGGCTTAATCCCCATTGCTAGGCAACATTCTCTCTTAAGGGATGTTTTGTTACTGAGGAGCTGAGTCTCCTATACTGCTGCTTTTGCTTTTCTCTTTGACAGACAAACGTCTGTTGGAGTTCATGACCACATTTTCACTACAGCTTCCTCCTCCATGACTGAAGAAATTCTGACATCTGTATTTGAAATTATTCCACACTTTTCCCATTTTGTCCAGCAATTATAAGATCAGTCAGGGTACACAGGGCAGCCTCTTCCAAGCCACCTGTGGCCAGGCAGGATGGGCCTGGACAGCCAAGTCACCTACAGGGTGACTATGCCAGCCCTCCAGGGTGTCCTGTCCCTCCAACTGCCCAGTAAGTGCAGCCTCGCTTCCTCCAGACAGAACCCAGGAAACCCAGTTCCACCAGGTCCCTCCAGGTCCCAACCCCTTCCCCTGCAACTCCACTTCTTCACCTTTTTTCCCTCTCCCAGCCCCACCAGAATGGAAAATTTGGAAGATTTATATTTGACTCCATGTATTGTTTGTTACTTTCCCAACATTGAAAAATAAAGAGAAATATAAATTAAGGAATTTAGCCCCCTGGTTAAGTTGTAAACTCAACTAGGAAAACTAAATTGGCCTTATTCGTAGACCCTCATACAAGAAAATATGCCTGGGGTGATGTCATCAAGATGGCAGAATAGATGGCCCCCAGCATCACTCTCCCCATCAATTGACCAATTTACAACTATTAAAAAGCAAAGACCTGATTTTTCCATTGTTCTGTTTTCCTGTCCCCACCTTACAAAGAAAGAACGTTGAAAAGGCCAGTCTACTTTTCCTTCTTTGTTTGGCATTCTTCAGCCTCAACCTCCTCTGCTCGGCTCATTGGAGCACTTCTTCGGTTTTGTGGAATGATGTGTTCCCCAATTCTAGAATTGCAATAGAGCCCGAGGCGGCAGCGGCCGAGAACGGGGAAGGTGACAAACCAGAGGCAGAGAGTGAGCGCCCGACCTGGCACAGCCCTGTGAGTGACCCCTGGCCCAGCCCTGTTCGGGAGGCTGACGCCCACCCGGCTTCCGCCTGCATCACCGGGTCACTCACCGCCCCGGGGCTGCCTCCATTTTCCCAGGTGCTGGCAGCTCCAGCCCGGCTCAGCTCGGCTCCTCACTGAGCCTTCCCACTTGCTTGCCCCGGCTCGGGGCTTCCTGGGGCCTGCGGGCCGGCCTCCCCTCCTACTCCCTCCATGGTTCTCTGGAGGGGCTGGTGGCGTGGGGTGCCCCCGGCCAGTTTTGGGAGGGCAAGGAAGTACAGGCAAGGATGACTGTCACTCCACCACACCCTGGACTCTGGCCCCCAGTAAACTTCCTGTTACTGGGAGGCAGATACTATCTCTGCGGCCACCAGTTCGGATAAACGCCTAACCAATTTCTGGTTGGGAAGAGTGTGGTAGGAGAGTTCCCAGTCTGCTTGAACCTGCCGGAGAGCTGTCTGCAGGTGGGCGCTAGACTCGGTCCATGCCAGGGGGATACAAAGGTGAACAAGTCCCAAGAAAGATCTACACAGTGCTACAAAGGCACCCAGAGCGACCAGTCGTCTGTGCCTAGCAGAAACCTGGTAGACTTCCTGGGCGAGGCGGTGCCGAGCAGGGTCTTCAAGGCCCAGCTGATAGACGAGGGTTGCAGAAGACATGCCCCAGCCCAGCACAGTGCGCACAGAGTGGGGAGATGTGCGGCCAGGGAGGTGGAGACTCGACAGAAACCACACACCCTGTGGGGTCGCCACTGCACGATCCAACAGCCTGGGCCAGAGCACACAGAACAGTGAGAAGTCCTACACAGGAAGTGAAAGCTCAACAGAGATCACACACCCTGTGGTACGTGATACACCAGCCCAGCAGAGTCCAAGCTGACCAGAAAGGTGGCTCCCCTGAGAGGCCCAAGACCCGAGGCAACCACACACACAAGGCACTAGAGGCCAACTGAGCAGTCACGGAGGTAGCCATACCAAATTGGCAACCACAGCAACATCTTAGTTAGTCAATAGTCTCAAACCAGTGGACTTTGAAACCCCCTGCCACAATGAAGAAACATCAAAAAAAAGATACCAGAAATACAAAAAATCAAGAAAGTACACCACCAAAAGTTAATAAATCTCAAACTCTAGATCCTATAGAACAAGAAGCCCTTGCAATGACTGACAAGGAATTTCGAGTGATAATTCTAAGGAAACTGAATGAGATACAAGAAAACTCAGCTAGACATCATGATGAAATAAGGAAAAGTATACAGGATCTGAAAGAGGAAATGTACAAGGAAATCAATGTCCTGAAAATAAATTTAGCAGAACTTGCTGAACTGAAGAAGTTATTCAGTGAAATAAAAAACACAACAGAGAGTTTAACCAGCAGGCTTGTCGAAGTTGAAGAGAGAACCTCTGAACTTGAAGATGGGCTGTTTGAAATAACACAGCAGACAAAAAGAAAGAAAAAAGAATCAAAGACATTGAAGAAAATCTGAGAGAGATGTCAGACAACATTAAGCGCTCAAATATCCGAGTCATGGGTATTCCAGAAGGGGAGGAAAACGGAGATTGCATTGAAAACATATTCAACAAAATAGTGGCAGAAAACTTCCCAGGTATAGGAAAAATCACAGACTTCAGATCCAGGAAGCTCAACGATCTCCAAACGTATTCAACCCAAAAAGGCCTTCTCCAAGACATGTCATAGTCAAATTGGCAAAATTCAGAGACAAAGAGAGAATCTTAAAAGCTGCAAGAGAGAAGCATCAAATCACCTATAAGGGAGCCCCAATCAGGCTAACATCAGACTTTTCATCACAAACCCTAAAAGCTAGAAAGGAATGGGATGATATATTCAAAATACTAAAAGACAAAGATTGCCAGCCAACAATACTCTACCCTGCAAGGCTATCCTTCCAAAATGAAGGGCAAATAGTATATTTCTCAGACAAACAAAAACTGTGGGAGTTCACTACCACATGACCACCCTTACAAGAAATCCTCAAGGGAGTACTGGGTTTGGTTCCTGAAAAATAACTACCACTGCCATAAAAACCCAAGAAAAATCAAAACCCACTAGTATAATAAAAATGGCATTCATGAAGAGAAAACAAGCTAACAAAAACACTATCTACAACCTAAGGAACCAACAAACACAGAAACCAAACAGTAAATCAGAAAGCAAGGAACAAAAGACACCTAAGACAACCAAACAACCAATAAAATGCTAGGAATAAATCAACACCTTTCAATAACAACTCTTAATGTAAAAGGCTTAAATTCCCCAATCAAAAGACACAGACTGGCTGACTGGATCAAAAAGGAGGACCCAACTATATGCTGCCTACAAGAGACCCACCTCACCCATAAAGATAAACACAGACTAAGAGTGAAAGGATGGAAAAAGATTTACCATGCAAACAGAAAAGAAAAACGAGCTGGAGTAGCTATTCTTATATCTGACAAAATAGACTTTAAACTAAAAACCATAAAAAGAGACAATGAGGGACACTACTTAATGATAAAAGGACTGATCCATCAAGAAAACATAACAATCATAAATACGTACGCACCCAATGTTGGAGCAGCCAGATTTATAAAACAAACTCTATTAGACCTAAAGAAGGAAATAGACACCAATACCATAATAGCAGGGGACCTGAACACCCCACTGTCAATATTAGACAGATCATCTAGGCAAAGAATCAGTAGAGAAACACAAGATCTAAACAAGACTCTAGACCAATTGGAACTGGCAGATATCTACAGAACATTCCATCCAACAACCTCAGAATATTCATTCTTCTCATCAGCACGTGGATCATTCTCCAGGATAGATCACATGTTAGGTCACAAATCAAGTCTCAACAAATTCAAAAAAATTGGAATTATCCCATGTATCTTCTCAGACCACAATGGATTAAAACTAGAAATTAATAACAAACGAAACTCTGGAAACTATACAAACACATGGAAATTAAACAGCATTCTACTTAATGACATATGGGTCCAAGAAGAAATCAAGCAGGAAATCAAAAAATTTATTGAAACTAATGAAAACAATGATACATCATACCAAAACCTGTGGGATACTGCAAAAGCAGTATTGAGGGGGAAATTTATTGCATTAAACGCTCACTTCAGAAGAATGGAAAGATGGCAAGTGAACAACCTAACACTTCACCTTAAAGAACTAGAAAAACAAGAACAATCCAAACCTAAAGTTAGCAGACGGAAAGAAATCATTAAGATCAGAGCAGAACTGAATGAAATTGAAAACCAAAAAACAATTCAAAAGATCAACGAATCAAAAAGTTGGTTTTTTGAAAAGATAAATAAAATTGACAAACCAATAGCATGGCTAACAAAAAAAAGAAGAGAGAAGACTCAAATAACCAAAATTAGAAATGAAAAAGACGATATTACAACTGATTCATCTGAAATACAAGGAATTATTCGAGACTACTATAAACAACTATAAGCCAACAAATTTGAAAATCTGGAGGAAATGGATAAATTTCTGGACACACACAAGCTCCCAAAACTGAACCATGAAGACGTAGAAAATTTGAACAGACCAATAACAATAAAGGAGATTGAAGCTGTTATCAGAAGGCTCCCAACAAAGGAAAGCCCAGGACCAGATGGATTCACAGCAGAATTTTACCAAACATTCAAAGAGGAATTGACACCAATTCTTTACAAACTATTCCAAAAGATTGAAATGGACGCAAATCTCCCAAACTCATTCTATGAAGCAAACATCATTCTGATACCAAAACCAGGTAAAGATATAACCAAAAAAGAAAACTACAGGCCGATATCCTTGATGAATATAGATGCAAAAATCCTCACTAAAATACTAGCAAACAGAATACAGCAACACATACGTAAAATTATTCACCACGATCAAGTGGCATTCTTCCCAGGGATGCAAGGTTGGTTCAACATACGCAAATCAATAAATGTGATACACCATATTAATAAACTCAAACACAAGGACCATAGGATCATCTCTATAGATGCTGAAAAAGCATTTGATAAAGTTCAGCACTCATTCATGACAAAGACCCTCTATAAGTTAGGTATACAGGGAAAATACCTCAATATAATTAAAGCCATATATGCCAAATCCACTGCCAATATCATCCTGAATGGGGAAAAGCTGAAAGCTTTTCCTTTAAGAACAGGAACTAGACAAGGATGCCCACTCTCACCACTCCTATTCAACATAGTGTTGGAAGTACTAGCCAGAGCAATCAGAGAAGAGAAGGAAATAAAGGGCATCCAGATTGGAAAAGAGGAAGTCATACTGTCCCTGTTTGCAGATGACATGATCTTATATATCGAACAGCCTAAAACCTCTACAAAAAAACTGCTGGAATTGATAAATGATTTCAGCACAGTAGCAGGATACAAAATCAACACACAAAAATCAGTAGCATTTCTTTTCTCCAATAGTGAACATGCAGAACGAGAAATCAAGAAAGCCTGCCCATTTAAAATTAGCCAACAAAAAAACAAAACACTTAGGAATTGAGTTAACTAAGGAGGTGAAAAATCTCTATCATGAGAACTACAAACCACTGCTGAGAGAAATTAGAGAGGATACAAGAAGATGGAAAGATATCCCATGCTCTTGGATTGGAAGAATCAACATAGTGAAAATGTCCATACTACCCAAAGTGATATACAAATTCAATGCAATCCCCATCAAAATTCCAAAGACATTTTTCTCAGAAATGGAAAAAACTATCCAGACATTTATATGGAACAATAAAAGACCACACATAGCCAAAGCAATGCTGAGCAAAAAAAATAAAGCTGGAGGCATAACACTACCTGACTTTAAGCTATACTACAAAGCTATAATAACCAAAACAGTATGGTACTGGCATAAAAACAGACACACTGACCAATGGAATAGAATAGAGAATCCAGAAATCAACCCACACACTTACTGCCATCTGATCTTTGACAAAGGCACCAAGCCTATTCACTGGGGAAGGGACTGCCTCTTCAGCAAATGGTCCTGGGATAACTGGATATCCATATGCAGGAGAATGAAACTAGATCCATACTTCTCACCGTATACTAAAATCAACTCAAAATGGATTAAGGATTTAAATATACACCCTGAAACAATAAAGCTTCTTAAAGAAAACATAGGAGAAACCCTTCAGGAAATAGGACTGGGCACAGACTTCATGAATACGACCCCAAAAGCACGGGCAACCAAAGGAAAAATAAACAAATGGGATTATATCAAACTAAAAAGCTTCTGCACAGCAAAAGAAACAATTAAAAGAGTTAAAAGACAACCAACAGAGTGGGAGAAAATATTTGCAAAATATACATCTGACAAAGGATTAATATACAGAATATATAAGGAACTCAAACAACTTTACAAGAACAAAACAAGCAACCCAATTAAAAAATGGGCAAAAGAGCTAAGTAGGCATTTCTCTAAGGAAGATATACAAATGGCCAACAGACATATGAAAAAATGCTCAACATCACTCAGCATCCGGGAAATGCAAATCAAAACCACACTGAGATACCATCTAACCCCAGTTAGGATGGCTAAAATCCAAAAGACCCTGAATGATAAATGCTGGCGAGGTTGCGGAGAAAAAGGAACGCTCATACATTGTTGGTGGGACTGCAAAATGGTGCAGCCTCTATGGAAAATGGTATGGAGGTTCCTCAAACAATTGCAGATAGATCTACCATATGACCCAGCTATCCCACTGTTGGGAATATACCCAGAGGAATGGAAATCATCAAGTCGAAGGTATACCTGTTCCCCAGTGTTCATCGCAGCACTCTTTACAATAGCCAAGAGTTGGGACCAGCCCAAATGTCCATCATCAGATGAGTGGATACGGAAAATGTGGTACATCTAAACAATGGAATACTACTCAGCTATAAAAACGAATGAAATACTGCCATTTGCAACAACATGGATGGACCTTGAGAGAATTATATTAAGTGAAACAAGTCAGGCACAGAAAGAGAAATACCACATGTTCTCTCTGATTGGTGGGAGCTAAAAATTAATATATAAATTCACACACACACACACACACAAAAAAAAAAAACCGGGGGGGGGGAGAAGATATAACAACCACAACTACTTGAAGTTGATACGACAAGCAAACAGAAAGGACGTTGTTGGGGGGGAACGGGGGAGAGAAAAGGGAGGGCGGTTTTGGTGATGGGGAGCAATAATCAGCCACAATGTATATCGACAAAATAAAACTTTAAAAAAAAAAATTATGTATAAAAAGGAAAAAAAAAAAGAGTTCTTTGTATATTTTGGATAACAGTTCAGTTGTTTGCAAATATTTTCTCCCATTCTATGGCTTGTCTTGTCATTATCTTGACAGTGTATCTTACAGAGCAGAAGTTTTTAATAAAATCCAACTTACTCATGAAAAAAAAAAAAAAAACAAATTATTTCTCTGCCACCAAATTGGCTGGGTGACCTCTTACAAGCCACTGTGCCTCAGGTTCCCCTGTGTGAAATGGGGACACCACTACCTACCTTTCCTAACTCGATTATTGTAGTAAGATAATAGGGCAACTTCAAAAATGTAAAGAATTAGCTAAATATAAGATAATATTGCTGAGAAGAGATTAAAAGTATTTGAGGGTCAAAAACATTATGCTAAGTGAAAGGAGCCAGATGTAAAAGACTACATGTTGTATAATTCCATCTATAGGAAATATCTAGAAAAGGCAAGTTTACAACAACAGAATACATATCAGTGGCTGCCTGGGGCTGGGGGTGGGAACAGCATGGACTACTAATGGGCTTAAGCAATCTTTTGGGGTTGGGTTGGGCATGGAAATTGTGTAAAACTGGATTGTAGTGATGGTTATATAATGTATTACTACAAATGTAATGGTTTTCAAAAATCATTGAATTGTACACATGGGGGGGTGAGTTTTATAATATGTAAATTATAATTCATTAAAGATCGCAGTAAGTATAAAAAAAAAAAAAGATTCACACAGACTAAGAGTGAAAGGATGGAAAAAGATTTACCATGCAAACAGAAAAGAAAAACGAGCTGGAGTAGCTATTCTTATATCTGACAAAATAGACTTTAAACTAAAAACCATAAAAAGAGACAATGAGGGACACTACTTAATGATAAAAGGACTGATCCATCAAGAAGACATAACAATCATAAATATGTACGCACCCAATGTTGGAGCAGCCAGATTTATAAAACAAACTCTAGTAGACCTAAAAAGGAAATAGACACTAATACCATAATAGCAGGGGACCTGAACACCACACTGTCAATATTAGACATATCAACTAGGCAAAAAATCAGTAGAGAAACACAAGATCTAAACAAGACTCTAGACCAATTGGAATTGGCAGATATCTACAGAACATTCCACCCAACAACCTCAGAATATTCATTCTTCTCATCAGCACGTGGATCATTCTCCAGGATAGATCACATATTAGGTCACAAATCAAGTCTCAATAAATTCAAAAAAATTGGAATTATCCCATGTATCTTCTCAGACCACAATGGATTAAAACAAGAAATTAATAACAAACGAAACTCTGGAAACTATACAAACACATGGAAATTAAACAGCATTCTACTTAATGACATATGGGTCCAAGAAGAAATCAAGCAGGAAATCAAAAAATTTATTGAAACTAATGAAAACAATGATACATCATACCAAAACCTGTGGGATACTGCAAAAGCAGTATTAAGGGGGAAATTTATTGCATTAAACGCTCACTTCAGAAGAATGGAAAGATGGCAAGTGAACAACCTAACACTTCACCTTAAAGAACTAGAAAAACAAGAACAATCCAAACCTAAAGTTAGCAGACGGAAAGAAATCATTAAGATCAGAGCAGAACTGAATGAAATTGAAAACCAAAAAACAATTCAAAAGATCAAGGAATCAAAAAGTTGGTTTTTTGAAAAGAGAAATAAAATTGACAAACCATTAGCATGGCTAACAAAAAAAAGAAGAGAGAAGATTCAAATAACAAAAATTAGAAATGAAAAAGGCGATATTACAACTGATTCATCTGAAATACAAGGAATCATTCGAGACTACTATAAACAACTATACGCCAACAAATTTGAAAATCTGGAGGAAATGGATAAATTTCTGGACACACACAAACTCCCAAAACTGAACCATGAAGACGCAGAAAATTTGAACAGACCAATAACAATAAAGGAGATTGAAGCTGTTATCAGAAAGCTCCCAACAAAGAAAAGCCCAGGACCAGATGGATTCACAGCAAAATTTTACCAAATATTCAAACAGGAATTGACACCGATTCTTTACAAACTATTCCAAAAGATTGAAACAGAGACAAATCTCCCAAACTCATTGTATGAAGCAAACATCATTCTGATACCAAAACCAGGTAAAGATATAACCAAAAAAGAAAACTACAGGCCGATATCCTTGATGAATATAGATGCAAAAATCCTCACTAAAATACTAGCAAATAGAATACAGCAACACATACGTAAAATTATACACGATGATCAAGTGGGATTCATCCCAGGGATGCAAGGTTGGTTCAACATACGCAAATCAATAAATGTGATACACCATATTAATAAAGTCAAACACAAGGACCATATGATCATCTCTATAGATGCTGAAAAAGCATTTGATAAAGTTAGCACTCATTCATGACAAAGACCGTCTATAAGTTAGGTATAGAGGGAAAGTATCTCAACATAATTAAAGCCATATATGCCAAACCCACTGCCAATATCATCCTGAATGGGGAAAAGCTGAAAGCTTTTCCTTTAAGAACAGGAACTAGACAAGGATGCCCACTCTCACCACTCCTATTCAACATAGTGTTGGAAGTACTAGCCCGAGCAATCAGAGAAGAGAAGGAAATAAAGGGTATCCAGATTGGAAAAGAGGAAGTCAAACTGTCCCTGTTTGCAGATGACATGATCCTATATATCGAACAGCCTTAAATGGAATAATAAAAGGCCACGTGTAGCCAAAGCAATGCTGAGCAAAAAAAATAAAGCTGGAGGCATAATACTACCCGACTTTAAGCTATTCTACAAAGCTATAATAACCAAAACAGTATGGTACTGGCATAAAAACAGACACACCGATCAATGGAATAGAATAGAGAATCCAGAAATCAACCCACACACTTACTGCCATCTGATCTTTGACAAAGGCACCAAGCCTATTCACTGGGGAAGGGACTGCCTCTTCAGCAAATGGTGCTGGGATAACTGGATATCCATATGCAGGAGAATGAAACTAGATCCATACCTCTCACCATATACTAAAATCAACTCAAAATGGATTAAGGATTTAAATATATACCCTGAAACAATAAAACTTCTTAAAGAAAACATAGGAGAAACCCTTCAGGAAATAGGACTGGGCACAGACTTCTTGAATACGACCCCAAAAGCACGGGCAACCAAAGGAAAAATAAACAAATGGGATTATATCAAACTAAAAAGGTTCTGCACAGCAAAAGAAACAATTAACAGAGTTAAAAGACAACCAACAGAGTGGGAGAAAATATTTGCAAAATATACATCTGACAAAGGATTAATATACAGAATATATAAGGAACTCAAACAACTTTACAAGAACAAAACAAGCAACCCAATTAAAAAATGGGCAAAAGAGCTAAGTAGGCATTTCTCTAAGGAAGATATACAAATGGCCAGCAGACATATGAAAAAATGGTCAACATCACTCAGCATCTGGGAAATGCAAATCAAAACCACACTGAGATACCATCTAACCCCAGTTAGGATGGCTAAAATCCAAAAGACTCTGAACGATAAATGCTGGTGAGGTTGCGGAGAAAAAGGAACGCTCATACATTGTTGGTGGGACTGCAAAATGGTGCAGCCTCTATGGAAAATGGTATGGAGGTTCCTCAAACATTTGCAGATAGATCTACCATACGACCCAGCTATCCCACTCCTGGGAATATACCCAGAGGAATGGAAATCATCATGTCGAAGGTATACCTGTTCCCCAATGTTCATCGCAGCACTCTTTACAATAACCAAGAGTTGGAACCAGCCCAAATGTCCATCATCGGATGAGTGGATATGGAAAATGTGGTACCTCTACACAATACAGTACTTCTCAGCTATAAAAATGAATGAAATACTGCCATTTGCAGCAACATGGATGGACCTTGAGAGAATTATATTAAGTGAAAGAAGTCAGGCACAGAAAGAGAAATATCACATGTTCTCACTTATTGGTGAGATCTAAAAATTAATATATAATTCACACACACACACAAACACACACAAAAGAAAAAAACTGGGGGGGAGGGAGAAGATATAACAACCACAATTACTTGAATTTGATACGACAAGCAAACAGAGGGCACATTGGTGGGGGCGAGGGGAGGAGGGAGGTGGGAGGGAGTTTTTGGTGATGGGCAACAATAATCAGCCACAACGTATATCGACAAAATAAAATTTTTAAAAAAAAATTTGTATGGAACCACAAAAGATCTTGTATATGTAAAGCAATCTTGAACAAAAACAACAAGGATGGAGGCATCACACTTTCTGACTTAAAAATACACTATAAATGTATAGTATATTTTTTATATCAAAACAGCATGGTACTGGCATAAAAATAGACAAATATACCAATGGTACAGAATAGAGTGCCCAGAAATAAACCCACACACTTACAGCCAGCTGATTTTCAACAAAGGTGCCAAGAATATACGGTGGGGAAAGGACAGCCTCTTCAATAAACGGTGCTGGCAAAAGTGGATATCATCATGCAGAAGACTGAAAATAGACCCCTATCTCTCACTATACACAAAATCAACTCATAATGGGTTAAAGGCCTAAATTTAAAATGCTAAACTATGAAACTACTATAAGAAAAATATAGGGGTAAAGCTACATGAAAGGGAGTGGGCAGTGCTTTTTTGAGGATACTACAAAGGCACAGGCAACTAAAAGAAAAATACACAAATGGGACTACATCAAACTGAAAAGCTTTTGCACAGGAATGGACACTATCAACAAAGTGAAGAAACAACTTACAGAATGGGAGAAAGTGTTTGCCAACTACACATCAAACAAAGGGTTAATATCCAGAACATATAAGGAATTCAAACAACTCAACAGCAAAAAAACACATAACCCAATTAAAAAATAGCAAAGGACCTGAATAGACATTTCTCAAAAGAAGATACACAAATGGCCAACAAGAACACGAAAAAAATGCTCAAAATCACTAATCATCAAGTAAATGCAAATTAAAACAACAATGAGATATCATCTCATCCCAGTTAGGAATGGCTATTACCAATGAGATAGAAGATAACAAATTCTGGTAAGGACACAGAGAAAAGGGAATGCTCCTACATTGTTGGTGAGAATGTAAATTGGCACAGCCATTGTGTAAAACAGTGTGGAGATTCCTCAGAGAACTAAAAATAGATCTACCGTAAGGCCCAGCTATCCCACTACTGTGTATATACACAACAGAAACGAAATCAACATATCAAAAAGACATCTGCATTCCCATGTTCATCGCAGCACTATTCACAATAGTCAAAAGATGGAATCAATCTAAATGCCCATCAATAGATGAACGGATAAAAAAAACTATAGTATGTATACACAATGGAATACTATTCAGCTATAAAAAGAAATGACATCCTATCATTTACAGCAACATGGATGGAACTGGAAATCATCATGTTAAGTGCAGTAAGTCAGGCACAGAAAGGCAAATACTGCATGATCTCACTCGTATGCGGTATCTAAAAATCAAATTTTAAAAGTGGTTCTCATAGAAGTAGAGAGTAGAATGATGGTTACCAGAGATGGGAGGAAGAGAAGTGGTGAACTAACGGGTACAAAACTAGGCTCTCTACCCTAAATGAATCATTGTGCAGTATATGCATGTATTGAAACAACACACTGTACCCCAAGAATATGTACAAGTAAATATTAAAAATTTAATTTAATTTTAAAAAATAAAATGTGCTTGGTTGCCTCCATGTACAAAGAAATAAATACTTCCATTTCTCTAATTATTTTGTAATCAGCAAGTAATAATTTATGCCAGGCTTTCAGAAACCATGAAAACTTGTAGCATGGTCTTTAGTAGAGTTATATTTTATCCTCTGTGTCTTTACCATACCTGTATACTACCTCTATCATAACACCTGTCACACAGACGGAACTTATGTATTGATTTATGCAGTGATCTGTATTTATTATCTATTGGTGAATAACACATTACCTCAAAACTTAGTGTCTAAAAATAACCACATTTATCATCTCACAATTTTTGTGGGTCAGGAATTTGGGAGCAGCTTATTTGGGTGGTGCCAGCTGAGTGAGGGTTTCTCATGAGATTGCAGTAAAGATGTTGACTGGGACTGCAGTCATCTGAAGGCTTGCCTGGGGCTGAAAGATCTGCTTCCCCAGATGGCCCACTTATATGGTTAGCAAATTAGCACTGGCTGTTTGAGAGAGTCTTCAGTTCCACCACCTGGACCTTCACAGTGCTGCTTGAGGGTCCTCACAATATTGGAAGCTGAATTCTCCTACAGACAGTGAAACAGAAGTCACAATGTATTTTATGACCTAGCTGTGGAAGTCACACACCATCGTATCTCCACAAGATCCTATTAATTACACAGGTCAGCCTAGTCCAATGTGAGAAGAAGGTATACCAGGTGACAAGGATCACTGGGGGTCATTTCAGAGTCTGGTTACCACATTCTTCCACCTGCTACC
Source organism: Cynocephalus volans (assembly GCF_027409185.1). Lineage (NCBI taxonomy): Eukaryota > Metazoa > Chordata > Mammalia > Dermoptera > Cynocephalidae > Cynocephalus > Cynocephalus volans. The sequence continues at coordinate 86,204,002 of NC_084468.1, read as the reverse complement.
CATGTAATTGAGGGCAGGGATGGAGTCAGTTTAGAGCTTGCAAAAAATGTCCTAATTGGATACAAAAAGGATTGTCGAGATGCATTATGTGAAATGGCAGTAATAAATAAGGTTAAAGCAAAGGGGAAAAAATCAGGGAAACAGTACAATCTATGAGAATAAGCCATCAACTCAATAATTGTACTGACTTGCCCTGATTCAGGAATGCTAAACCAGTTTCACTCTATTTTATCACCCTCCATGACATCAAATTTAGCTCAAGCTCAAGTTCAAATAAGCATCATTGGGCTTAGTAAAAGCACAGAGACTTCACGAGCTGATGGTCCTTTTCTTTGTCCTTTGCCATGTTTCAGTCAGGATTCATGTTTCATTCAGGAGACAGAAATCGTACCAGTTACAGCAACACAGGGAATGTAATATAAGGAATTGTGAGGCAGCAATAAAATTGCTAACAGGTAACTGAAAAGGCAAGAAGAGAAGAGTGAAGATAAAGGTAGCAATTGCAGCAAGCTGCTACAACCAACCCTTAGAGCTGAGAGAACAAAAGGACAGTGTTGGAATTATTAAAACTCCGAAGCTCACAAGAAGGGTCCAGCAGAACTGAAACTCAGCCCTCTGAAGAGGGAGTTTCTGAGGCTGCATGACCGGCTGTTCTTACAAGGACTGGAAAAACTTCTAACTGGATTCAGCTGCTGCTGTGGGATGACACTGCTGCTACTAGGATGAAAAAATGATGCTGGGGGAAGAATATTCAGAGGAACTGCAAGCATACAAGAAGAAAACAGGACGCTGGCAGGGCACAAACAGGAAGGAACAAGCCCTTCCTCCTCCTCCAGGGTCCCAGTCTCTTCTTCCCCAGCGCCCCCTACGGGCAGAGTCTGATATGCATCCCTCTGGCAAATCAGATGAGAGTCCCAGCATGACAAAGCCGAGTGTAGACAGGGATTTGGAGTTGAGAGACAATAATTTAATAACTGGCACACTAGGTGTGAAATATTAAGCAAGACAAATGCCGACAATGCTGACCACTATGTGTTATGCACTTGTAATCTCTGTGCAAATTAAACTGCTCAGGATGTTCTAGTCACATCCCTTTGGGAGGCTTTGCTCTGACAGAGAAGGCTGGTGACCAGGCATGAGCAATCTAGCTGGCAATCCAGCATATGACAGGTCTTGGAATTCCCAAAAAACCTTGCAGAAGCAAGGCCAGCCCGTTGGAAAACATTGTCTAGGAATCCACTTAAATGGAAGTGCTAAGTTTAAAAGAAAGGAGGGGGAGAAAGAATAACCACTACCACCATGCCATACATGCATAACTACATACGATATGAACACAGGTAATCTCTCCAAATGCAAAACACTTTCCAGAAATATGTGGGAAGGGTCTCAGAGAAAGAGTCTTAACCCAGCTACTCAAAGTGTGGACAATGGACACTGCCATTCCAGGAATGCTTTGTTACCAGTCCATGATGAAATCAGTACTAAAACTGACAGCAGGCATTTAGAGACTTCTGATGATCTTTCTCTGTCTCTCTCACCTCTGCGTTCACCCAGTCGCTCTGATCAGTGATGCCTAAGCCAGCAAGACCTTTCTCCTTCCCACCCACTTATAGTCACATCAAGGCCACTCCACCACCATGTTTGAGGCTCGCTTGGTCCGGGGTTCCTTCCTGAAGAAGGTGCTGGAGGCTCAAGGACCTCATCAGATAGGTTTACTGGGGCATGGGCTTGGGCTCAAGCTCGAGAGGTGTGAACCTGCAGAGCATGGACTCGTCCCACATCTCATCAGTGCCACTCACCCTGCACTCTGAGGACTTCAACATGTACTGCTGCAACCACAGCCCGGCCATGGGCATGAACCTCACCAACATGTATAGCCAAAATAGTAAAATGTGCTGGCATCATCACACTAAAGTGTGAAGATACTGTGGACACCTTGGAGCTAGTATTCAAAGCACCAAATCAAGGGAAGTTTCAGACTATGAAACGCAGTTAATGGATCTACATGTTGAACAACTTGGAATTCCAGAACAAGAATACAGCTGTGTAGTAAAGATACCTTCTGATGAATCTGCACATATATGTGGGGATCTCAGTCATATTGGATATGCTGTTGTAATTTCCTATGCAAAAGCTGGAGTGAAATTTTCTGCAAGTGGAGTACATGGAAATGGAAACACTAAGTTGTCACAAACAGATAATGTCCATAAAGAGGAAGAGGCTGTTACCATAGACACGAATGAGTCAGTTCAGCTAACTTTTGCACTGAAGTACCTAAACTTCTTTATAAAAGTCACTCCACTCTTTCCTACACTAATACTCAGTATGTCTGCAAACTACTCCTTGCTGTAGAGTATGAAATTGCTGATATGAGACATTCGGGGTACTATTTGGCTCCCAAGAAAGAGGATGAAGAAGGATATTAGGCATTCTTAAAATCCAAGAAAATAAAACTAAGCTCTCTGAGAAATGACAGTATATATGGTCACTAAATTTGTACCTCTGAGTGCATAGGTGATATGACTCACGTTGTTTTCTGTAAATAACTTATTTTTCCCTCTATTCTCTACAATTTGTTTAAATAATAAAGTCCAAAATCAAATCTGATCTTATTAACCTAGAATTACTTCTGCTTTACTTAGAAATGCTCCCATGATTTTCATAACAAAGGATTATAAAAGGATCTTGACTCTAAATGCAGTTTTAAGAATTCTCAATTTAAGTAAAGTTAATCTGAATTTCAAATGTCAAAAAAGAAAGAAATCTGTGTAACATTGGTGGAGTAATTTTTGTCTCTTGAATCTAATAGTTAAAAAATGGGGCTTGTATTCTGTCTTTGTTTTTATTTTCCATTGCATTTTACTAGCAATTAATTTTTCTTGCATTTTATACAACAGTATCACTCCTTGATAGATTTAACATAAAAACAAAAGAAAAAGTCACCCTTCTCTATGGATAACTTGAGAAACACTGTCCTCAACCAGAGACTTGCTGTGAATTGAATGGAATATATGTAAACCGGCATGACTTGGCCCCTAGGGAGGGTCAGCTGGTACTCCATTAGCATGATGGTACTGGGAGCATCCTGGGAGAAATCATAACTAGACACGTTGAGGCCAATAGACTGACTCTAGGAAGAGGAAGCAATGGCGTGTCCGTCCAGGCAGTTTGACAAAAGGAGAAGGAGCTGAATCTGTGGAGGGAAAGTCAAGTGCCCATGATGACTGGCAGATCTTGGCTCCACAAAGCTCTTCACTGGGAAGTCTTCAAGCAGCTACTCGACATCTTCAAGTGTTCAACCATTGTTTGCCATGGACACCCTGATGACCTCAAAAACTAGGGACTTTTTTTTTGGTAAAGTGTGCTCTTTCCAGTATCCTAGATTTTTCTTATGGTGTTCTGATAGCTAGAGTACCAGATACAGATCAAGAGACAACACATATATCAGGAAAAGAAGACTTAAAGAACAGAAAGGCCTGCCAACCACTCCCCCAAAATAAATCATACATGGCAGTTTACCTGGTGAAAGATGAATTGAAATTACCCTAACATATCTATAACAAATTGTTATTTATGTAATTTTAAAAAACAAATAACTAAAAAATTAGGTCTTTAAAACTCTCCAAAAACATGCTATACTTAATTAATATCTACAAGTCTTGAGACACCTCACTGTCTCAAGTGTTTTCCAGACAGGATTCAAATTCCGCTTTCCCTAGTCAAAACATCCCTCCCTGAGTATGATCTATTTTCAGAAACAGTTGTCATCAACAATCCAGTAGACATTCTCTCCAATTGCCTCTCTTTATACCCAGATACCAACTTTGGGAGTTTCTAGCAGTCTCACAAACAAACCCAGAATCAGCCATGGATCTGCAAAAGGCATAATGACTATATACAGATCTAAGATTAGAGGTTTTTAACAGGAAAGAATTTTTAACAAGAAAGGTTTTATCAACAACATAAACATTTATGCTACAGAGACCAAGTTTGACCTTTCATTAATTATTTAAAGATGGTTCAGTGTGCAGATGTTGCTGACCCTAGGCATTCAATGTTCAATAAACAAGCAGTCTGTATAATGAATGCTAGGCCAGGCATTGTTGATAGGCAGGCACGGTGTACATGATTTGAACACAACAGACTTGGTCCTTACTTTCATAGAGCTTATAGTCTCATAAGGGGGACCAATATTAAATACATAAACACACAAATAAATAGATAATTACAAACGGTTACAAATATTAGAAAAAAAAGATTATTGGCTAATCCAAGCCAGAATAAAAAGGTGGACTTATTTTAGATTGGAAGTCAGGTTTTAGACACTGAGGTGAGATGGAAATACTAATATATCAATATATGTGTCTAATAGGCTTAGATATAAGGTTTGTATACATACTGAGACTTTTAGAAAATATTACATTGATTATCTTTGGGGTATGTTCTCTGATTTTTAGGTTTTTATTATTTGGTTTGGCATCTATGCATTTCTTCTAACATTAGCAGGATGTGAAGGTGTTTGAGCTATAATTATTCATTTTGCATTTTATCAATAGCTGATAAAACATATGTAATGTTTAACAACTCAGTGTCTCATTATGTGGTTTCTTCAAGTCTCTGACCTTCATTTTCTCCTGAGAAAAAAACCATTATGTCGACCCTGCTTCAAGGCAGCTCAGGTCTATTCTGAGAATGTTTCCCTGCTATAAGCTGTGATAGACTTAGATCTTGCACTGTAAACCAATGTTAAAGAATTCCCGTAAATACATCTAGATCCTGCACACTATATTCACCCTAGAGAAATCACCATATGAAACAAAGATACAACTGAGCGCACCAGCTTTGAAAGTGAAAGTTGAAAGTACTATGAAGGGATTTTCCTGTTTCCTGCGGCTGTTGTATGTTTGAGTCTGGTGTGATGAAGGCCTGCTTCTGTGCTCTTAAGTGGGTCCTTTCACCTTCCTTTGTTGTTCTGGAATTCTTCTAGACTTGAACCAGCAGTGACTTCAATGTGTTCTGATGATTGGTTGGTAGCCAGAATTTTAAAAAGGCCCTTCAGTAATGACACAGAAATTAGAATTGGTGACCTACACCTGGGACATAACTGTCCCATAACAAGGATGCTATCATTTAATTACGAGTTTTCTTATCCTGTCATTTATTGTGGAATCAATAAAATTGTGTTCTAGGAGAAAGATGTTGTCATCTCAGATGAGTTATAGACCAACATTGGATATCACCTATGAATTTCAGGTGGTCAGGTGGTTTGCTTTGTAAAGAGGTTTAGATTTCCATCTCCAGTGCCTTTTGGAATGAATGAGTATGATGTCAATTCTTTGAGTGACAGATCCTGGGGGAAAAAAGGAGGGCAACAGTCATCATCTCCCTCAAAAAGTAAAATGTGTGAATGTAATTTTAGTAGTGCTACTAACAAACAACTATCCATGAATCACTGCATCAATAACTCCTGTATTGTGACTTCCTCTCTTCCCTAAAACACAGGAGCAAATGGCACATACTTGCCTGAGAGCCAGTTTCAATAATGCTGTTATTCTATCTGTCCAAAGATGGATAGCAATATCCATTAACTGTTTAAATATCTCTTGGAATTGTGGATACTATATATCTATAAAGTGATTTTTAAATGTTTTAATGAGTTAATTTTAAGTGAAATTCCCATTCTGACTTTGTATGTGAAGTCACATTCATAATAAAGTTGATGCCATATGAAAAAAAAAAAAGTACTATGAAGGAAAAGTATAGGTGGCTTGTAACATTGAAACATCAGGGGCCCAAACCAGTCTGAGAGATTGGGGACGGCTACCTTAAAGAAGTGATGTGTAAGCTGAAATCTGAATAATAAGAAAAAGTTATATTTGCCTAGTGTCCCAATACTAAAATAACATTATATTAGTATGAATTGTTATCTTACAGACACTTATGTAAAGATGAAAAAATATTTTTTTCCTGCATTCTAATTAAGACATAGATAGAGTAATTATTAACTTTACATCAATAAAAGTACACTGAACCATATCCCAGAGGTCAAAGTTCTATTTACAGGTAATGGCAAGAGAAGGGAAACTACAAAGTCCAAATTTTATCAAACAACCTAAAACTTTCAAAAGCAGCAGCTTTACAGCAAACATGAACTTTGTAATCATCGGACTTCAAACCAAAGCCCTGCTCTCCTGACAAACAACCAAATGTATCAAGCAGGGTAACTATGTTACCTTATTCATTAATGGGGAACATAGTTATCTATTTAATATTTACCTCACAGGGTTGTGGTTTAAATTCATAATGTGTACCAAATGCCTGATACTCACTAGGCACTCAATAAGGGTTAATTTCCTCCCACTAAATAAAACCAAACAACAGATTTCTCTTAGCTAATAATTTAAATAGCAAATAAGAATTATAACAGTAATAAACTCTGGTATAAAAATCGATCTGTCAAAGATTCTCCATTGACAGATTCTTCTCCTTTCCTTTCCCCCAGATAGAGATGGTGGGAGTGAAGGTCCTTTAGCTAGAAATTTAATTGAGTCCTACTAGGATGGAACTACAAAGTCTCTTATTGGAAACCAGAGAACTTCCATTAAAGAGTCAAGTGGCTCTTGCTGGCCCAAGAGAGAATGTCACTCAGCCTAGATAGAATGACTTGTAAACTTGTGGAGGATGCATGGTGGCCTCCTGCTAATCATGTGGCAAGGAAAAGTGTCCTTACTTCCTCTCCTCAATATAGTTTTAGACCTCATATTCTCCAAGAATTACTGTTTATCCTTGGGGATACAGTTGTTATCTACACATCATAAAATCAGTCTAAGAGTAAAAAAGAAGAAGAAGAAACAGTAAAAAGGTCTGATTACTGTTAAAAAATAGCAGAAATTTCACCCAAGAGAACAAACATGGAGGACCCAGGCCCACCCTAGATCTGGGACCCCAAAGCTACTACCCCACAAATTGTTCTGTGGGAGATAGGTAGACAGATTCTGCTGCTCCAGTCCTGAAATACAAACAAGATCAACTATTAAAACCTGAGCTACACAAAAAGTCTTCCCCAGGGAATCAGCAGCAAAGCAGCAATTTAGCTCAACCACAGGGCTCAAGGACTGGTCCCCACAGGAGATACACCTATTTTAGAAGAAAGCAAAGGACAACAAATTAGTTCCAGTGCAGAGTTTAAGTGGTGGGAACAGTGAATAATCCAGCACAGAACTGAAAGAAAAAACAAAATACCCACAGACCAGAAACAAGGTTTGATATTAACTGGTAAAGGTCTAACACCACCAAAGAACACCTATAAAACCTAGAAAGACCAGAAGCCCTCTGGGCCACCAAGCCTGGGAGAGGGGAGGGTTGAGGGCCTCAGCCATGCCCACCTGACATCCGCAACCAGCCCAGCAATGACCACCAAGCAGCCACAGGCAGTGCCCTGGGCTCCAAAGCTGGGGTAGTGGGGTGCTGAGGACCTCAGCCAGGCCCCACTGACATCCACAACCATCGCAGCAATGACCACCAAGCCACCACAGGAAGCGCCCTGGGTTCCCGAGCCGCAGTCGTGGAAGGCCAATGGCCTCAGCCATGCCTCCCCAACATCTGCAACCAGCCAAGCAATGACCACTGAGCTGCTGCAGGAAGCACCCCAGGATCCCAAGCCAGATCAGTGGGATGCCTAGGACTTCAGCCACACACCCCTGACATCTGCATCCGGCCCAGTGTTGACATAGCTGCCACTGGAAGCCCTTTGGTCTCCCCTGCTGGAATGAGGGGAGGGCCATGGGCCTCAATCATGTTCCCTCTGCTTCCCCCTCTTCCCACCTTATTTCCCTCCCCCTTTTCTCCTCCCCAACCACTGCTCCACAGCAACATTTTAGAATGAAGCATGGAGCTGGGGGAAGCCTAATCTGGCCACAACCAGCCACAACCAAAAACACCATTTTCAAGCAGGTAGTCCACCATAGCCACTGTAATTGCATGGCTGCCACAAAAGTGGCTAGTCTCTATAGCAGCAGTCACAGGGACCGTGCTGATGGCATGCCAGACTCTCAACTGCATTGACACAAGGAGAGGCACCAGTGGACACCAAGAAAAAAAAGAAAAAGAAAAAGAGCTCCTTTCTCTCCACAAAGCACACTCCAGAGTAATAGAAGAAGCATCTGATTTACAGCAATAGGTGAGGACTTGATCACACCTATCTCAGTACTGGACAGATCTTCTAGGCAACAAACCAACAGAGGAACAGTGAGTCTATCAGATGGAGAGAACAAATCCATGGTTATTAGAAGGGGGAGGGGGAGACAGAGGGGGAGGGAAAGGGGGAGGGGTGGGAGAAGGGGAAGGGTGGAGGAGGAGGGGAGGGGGAAGGGGAGAGATTGGATAAGGGGCATAAGGAATAAGTATGATTTGTAACAATGAATATGCTAATAAAACAAAGCAAAAGATTTAATAAAAAAAAATAAAATCTCTGTATAAAAATCCATAAAAAGTGGGTTAGGTGATCTCAAAGGTAAGACATTTCTGCTTTACAGTGACCCTTGTTGATTTTCCTAGACTTCTCACAGGTGTCCCCATTGGATGCCATTCCCATACTGGGATTCTAACTTGATTTCCTAGGATTGGTTTCTGAGCCCCAAGTTCAATCCAAAGAAATCCATTTATAAACTACATCTCAAGCACAAATGAAATTACCCCCATAATAGAAAACAAGAAAAAAAAAAAAAAAAAAAAAAACAAGGGGACAAAAAGAAAGATTTCTACTTAGGGATGCTAGTGGTATCAGGATTTCAAAATGCCTTTTACTTTATAATTATTTGTTAATTCACTTTTATATGTTTAATTCACTTTTCTCTATTGTTTTATGTTTTGCAATAAAAGAAAAAGAATTTAAAAAATCTTGAAGCTGGCTGGGAGCAATAGGGGTTACAGTTGAAATACAATAGCACAAATGACGTGATCAAAGGTGATAGCACAAATGACGTGGTCAAAGGTGGACAGAGCTGTGGATCACAGCAACAAAAAAGGAGAGAAAGTGATTGGAGAAAGAAACAGCGGGAATGGTATTTATTCAAAGACAGCTCATGAAAGGACATGGAGCACCTGGTAGAAGTGGCAGTCTTCTTAAATTAGGAAGAAACTTCCAACGCAAGTTTCCCTGAGAAAAATGGGCACCAAGGGCAAGGTAAGCAAATAAGCTGAATCTCTGCTCAATTTGTGCTTTTTTGTGTCTTTGTACATTTCCTGAAAGAAGCTTCCTTCAGAGGTTACTGTCAGAAAACAGCAACTTAAAATTGATCAAAAAGATATGACTGGCCCCTATGCTAAGAATTTATTCTAAGGAAATAACAGTGAATTTGCCAAAATGTTTATTACAAAGGTGTTCAATTAAATATTATTTAAATAGACAAAAAGAGAGATTTAAGTAACTATTCCATAACCATAAAATAGAACATGCATTTGTTAGAAATAATGTTGGAGAAGAATATGGAAAATATTCATAGTATATTAATAAGTAGAAAAAAGTAGATTACAAAAGACTGCACACAATACGATCCCATTTGGGGATATTCAAAGGATTTACATCAAAAGCACAAAGTAGGTGATAAAAGTAATATGTTTATTTGTAATAAGATGTTTAAAAACATAATTCAAAATTCCATAACAACTATTGAAAAATATGTATTCGTGTAATCAAAGACTGGGAAAATTATACCAAATGTAAAAGTAGTAGTGTTAGAATGGAGAATTATAGGTTTGTTTCTTTCTACTTTCTTTCAATGTTGCTTACATTTGAAATTAAAAATATAACTTAAGCCTAGAAAACAATCTAGGGATTATAAAATTCTAAATGCTTAAATTTTTCCATTTTTACCCAAATTTTTACGAAGAGACCAAATTTTTATTTAATTTGTAATCTGCTGATAAATTTAGCAGTCATGTCTCACTTCCCACACTTTTGATAAGTCACCTGGGGATTTTGTTCAAATGCAGATTTTGATTTAGTGGATTTGGGGCAGAGCTTCCACGTCTAACAAGTTCCCAGGTAATATGAATAATTGCTGGTCTGAGGACCACACTTTGAGTAGTGAGATGTAAAACATACCTGTATGTTACAGCTCTAAGGACTCAGATAATTCAGAGCTGATTACAGATGGCTCAGTCAACAAATATTTATTGGCCATCTACCCTGCCCAAACCGTATACATGTATCCTCTATGTTATGGAGGGAAAAAAACAAGGCATTATATTAAGGTAAACTTTAACATACCTGTTCTTCTCCAAAAAGAAAAAGTGTAATGACTGTAATGTAGAATTTAACTTGTTATTTTCAGTTAAGACCACTTGTCTTTAAAATAATGTAATTGTGTATAAAATCCAGCCACAAACTCCTTAACTCTTTGTCATAAATTATGGTACCAATATACTCTAATTTTTCCCCATGATATCCTCATTCTTTCACCCTCCCTCCCTCCCTTTATCAACATCTTTCTTCCTTCCTTCCTTCCTTTCTCTTTTTCTTTCAGATTATTAAATGCAAAGCAGCTGTTGCCTGGGAAGTAGGCAAGCCCCTTTGCATTGAAGAGGTAGAGGTAGCTCCCCCCAAGGCTCACGAAGTTCGCATTCAGGTGAGTAGGGACTGTCCCTGGGTGGGGACAGGCAGGCCCCTAAGTGCAGACTTGGCATCTATCAGATCAATCCTATGTGGTATGACTAAGAGGCTTGGAGTTTCCATTATGGGAGAGTTGTATTTTTAGGTTCAAATAAAAACAGGCACTATCCCCAGGAGGGAGAAATTATTAATCACTTGAGTAAATTTTGGTAATGAGCTTAAAATTTAATTGAATTATCTTAACATTAATCATTTACCCTAAGAATCAGACAAAGGAACTCACTTTGGATTAGAGTTAGTTAGGTTTTCTTTTTGTTTTCCAATTGCAGTCACTGGAAAGTGTTATTAAGGGGAAAGCAGAGAATTTGGTCCAAAATAAAGCAGAGAGAAAACCTGACAGACTGCCTGTAAGGAAAATGAAAAATGGTCAGGCTCCCTCAGCTGTTCAGAATCTTGTCAAGATGACCTAACCTGTTTGATGTTAATATGTTAACTGCACACATGCACCCAGGTGTTCCTTGGCTATTGTCTTATGTAATTGCACATGTGCGCCCAAGTGTTTTGTTATATGACTCCCACCCAGCTGTCTCTGGGTTGTCTGACTTAACTATAAAGGTCAAACACAGCTCTGATCCACAGTGCCCCCCGGGATGCCCCTGGGAGGCTACCTGGAGGCCACTGGAGGCTGCTGCTGCTGCTGCTGCTGAGGAGGCTGGGGGCTGAGCTCATGTCCCAATAAAGCATGTTAACCTTGCCAACAGCTCCAAGGATCTCTCCAATTACCTAGCTCATGACCTGCATATGAGGGGTCTGTGACCCATTCTGTACAGGCCAGGTTTGAAGGTTCTGTGACCCAGCCCAACACTGCCCTGGGCAGCACAAGGGTCCTGGGTGCCCAGAGAAAGGAACAGGATGGGTCAGCAGGGAGAAGAGACTGCATCAGGTAAAGCAGTATCACAGATGGCAAGTTTGGCAATTTCTCCATCTTTCTCAGAGCTGGCCAGGCTCATGTTTTTCCTCCAAAACACCCCACTAAGAGTTTGTACACAAGAATGAATGGGACATTCTCATGAACAAAATCTTGAAGAATACAGGGATACATTGGTACTTAATTTAGACAATCCTATATTTGGTATCTCCGTTTTAACTATAAAAGGTATATTCTCTCACCTTAATTCCATGTAGTATCAACAAAATTTGAAAAAGCCCCAGAAACCTGTGTTCCCCCCACTCCCTCTGCCTAGGAGACTTTAACTCTTCCCTATTACCTTTGATTTTTCTTCTGCTGGAGACAATAATTGCCAGTCCTATCTCTTTTCATTATGTCTTTGACAACAATGAAAGAAAACAAAGGCGCATTATAACAGAAAAAGAATCTATCCTAGTATGTTTTTATTTGTTCTCTTTTTTCAAAATGGAATTTTTTAATTGAGTTCTAGGAGAGAAGTGAAGTTTCACGATGATGTCAGGCCTAAAATTATATGTAATATCCAGCCCAATAACATAATTGCAGACACACAACTCAAGTCTGTGATTTCTTTGTAGATCATTGCCACTGCCCTGTGCCACACTGATGCCCACATTATCAATCCTAAATTTAAGGAGGCTTTTTTCCCAGTGATCCCTGGCCATGAGGGTGCAGGAATTGTGGAAAGTATTGGGCCAGGAGTGACCAATGTCAAACCAGGTATTTTATTTTCTGATTCCAATGAAATATAAATGTCGGGATATTTGGGGGATAATTCCTAATACAGTCTGAGCTTTACATGCTGTAATTGATCTCTATGTACATAGGGGGACTATCTTTTCCAAAGCAAAACTGAGACACAAAATTCATTACAGTCTAACAATAGGACAGAACATTTGAAATCAGAACTCTCTAATAAAATCTGAGAAATATGGTCACTTTATTTACACATAGCACTGAGAAATTGTCCTATGAAGCACAGTTACAATGTTAGCTTAAACTGAAGCTTCCATGGCACACTAATGACACTTTATAACAATTTCATGTATATTAAAGCAGAAAACTATTTTAATATTATATAAAGAATGAGGACTTATAGGTAGTTTAAGTGAGAAATATTATACATATGCCGATGTTAGCTTAAGAGTCTTTTTGGAAGTTTGTAAGATAAAAACAATACCTAAATGATGCACACCAGTAGCTGAAATGATTTACATCACATTTTACAACAGATCCACCAGTACTGGAATATGGGCTATATAATCCACATTTGTCAGGCAGGATGAACCATATCACTCTTTCCTTCCTTAATGAGAATGCTCCAAACTTAGAGTATATTAGTATCTTTCCATTCCAAAAAAGATCCTAGAAACAAATTGGTCCCAAAAGTTTTGCATCCATGAGGGAGTCTAGCCAATGAAATTTTTTTAGTCCCAGCTCTGCCCCTCATTTACTGGCTATGTGACTTTGGCCAATTATGCTGCTTTTCTGTGGCTCAAGTCAGGTTTCGTTTTCTAAAGTGTGGATAATAATAATGTTCATCTTAGAGGGTTGTTCTGAATATTCAGTGAGATAATACACAAATAGTTAGAATGGTCCCTGGCACATACTGAATGTTGAACAAATGCGAATTATCGTCATTGAACCTTGGTCCTCAAAGAACAGAGCCATTACTAAATTGGACTCGAGTAAAAAAAATGAGAAAATGTGGAATTTGAGAGTGAATCTAAATGGTGAAATACGGCAATGATATAAAGTTTATTCTCTGTATCTAGCCTATTATATTGTTCACCTCTCCTATAATATAAGGATGTTCTGTTCTATATAATGTTCCATACATTTTAAATGTAATAAACAATAGTCATGATGCAAAGAGTTGCAATAACAGCAGAATTTCAGACAGGACTGTGCACCTAATGAAATCAGTACAGATTTGTTGCTTGACTGTCCAGTGGAGTAATTAAAACAAACAAACAAAAAGAGACTTAGGAGTATATGCAATTCTTGGGGGGATCTGCAATCTTGTAAGGTAATGAAATATTGTAGCCAACTATGCTTTCTGCTGAATATAACATGTATAAAGAATGATGTTTTCCACTGATTTGTAAGTAACATCTTAGACACCATTCAACATATGACCTTTCTTTTCGAGGTGACAAAGTAATTCCACTCTACACACCTCAATGTAGAAAATGCAAGTTCTGCCTGAGTCCACTTACAAATATTTGTGAAAAACTCAGGTAAGCTCTCTATACTGTTAGTAAGAGTACAAATTGGTACAAATATTTTGGGAAGCACATGGGTAATACCTAAATGGAGTTGAAGAGGTACAAACCTTCCATCCACCAATTCCACTGCTAGGTATGTACAAGACACTGATGCAAATGCACACAAAGAGATACATGCTAGAATGTTTATTGCAACATTGTTTATAGTATCAAGCAACTGAAAAGCACAAATGTCCATCAATAAGAAAATGGATTAATAAATGGCTATGTAGTAACACAATGGAATGCTATAAACAATGAAAATGGCTAAACTTGAACTACATGTATCAACATAGAATAATCTCACACACATACGGTTAAGGAAAAGAAGCAAGTTGCTGAAGGATATATTTAGTAAGGTGTCATATTTAAAAGCGTACCTTTTTGTGTATGTTCGAAAAGTAAAAATACATCACTGGAATGATAAATGCCAAATTCAGAATAGTAGCTGCTTGTACAGGGATTAGAGAAGGATGCAATAGGGCACAGTAGAGTAATTTACTCCAAGGCAACATAGATTTGTCTTGGAGCCAGGATTTTAACCTAGGCAGTATGGCTCCAGTGTCTAAAATCTTAATCATCTGTGTTTACTAAGACTACAGAAAGATCCTTTTGTTCTTAATGCTAATTGAAACTACTTATTTAAGAAACTAAACTATATGACACTTAGATCTATTATTGTGCCTTCATTTCCTCATCTATAAAATGGCAATAATAATACCTGCTTCATAGGATTGTTGTAGATATTCAAAAGAAATAATAGATTTAGACAATGACCGTAAATTCTTTCTAATATCACAAAAGAGAGATAATCAGATGTATGTCCCTCCAGATGTATGAAGTTTTCCAACAAAAAATATAAAACCAGAATCAGATCAAATGTTTAGATCAAAACAGGATGAAATACAGGGATGGAGAAATATGTTAAAATATACCAAAGGAATGTAATTAGCTAAACCCAGAATGAGAAAAACTCTATAGGACTAAATGACTAAAACTCTTTAGGTCTAAATGACAGTTTCTTCAACAAATAAATTACAATGAATAAAAGGGGGGAGGAAGGAATCTATAAATTAAGAGACTTAAGAAACATATCAATCAAATATACTATGTGGAACAAAAAGAATCTTTTAGAGATACATACTGAAATATTTACAGATGAAATAATGATGTCTGGGAGGGATAACAGATGAAAATAGACTGGCCATTGAGTTGGTAGTTACTGTGGCTGGGACATTGACACGTGTAAGTCCATCATGCTATTCTTTCTCCTTTCATATGTTTGAGCTTTCCATAATAAAAAATGTTTGAGTTAACAAATGTAAATCCCTCTAAAGAGTTTCTGGCACATGAAAAACATTCAACAAAAGTTTGTAGTTATTATTTTTAAAATAGTTCTAACAGACTATATATTAATGTCAAAAGTCTCAAGTTATTCTCAGTTTTTCCATCTTATAAAATTGTCATAACAAATATATAATACCCAAAATATATGATATTTTGTGGAAAAGTGACCAGGGTTCCATTATTTTTTCATTCTTTGTATCTTTTTTGTTTTTAATTTTTTAGTCAAGTTAAACATCCTATTGCTGATCAAGAACTAATGGAAGACCAAACCAGCAGATTTACCTGCAAAGGAAAACCAATTTACCATTTCTTGGGAACCAGTACATTCTCTCAGTACACTGTGGTGTCAGATATTAATCTTGCCAAAATAGATGATGATGCAAATTTAGAGAGAGTTTGTTTGATTGGATGTGGGTTTTCAACTGGCTATGGCGCTGCAATCAACACTGCCAAGGTAAATGGTTAAATGCCAGGTTGTAAAAAACAGGTGTTACTAGGAGGCAATATGATATAAACGAACTGGAGTTAATTCTCTTCAAACTCTGGCTATGTCATTTATTACCTCTGTTATTTTTCAAGTTATTTAAAACCTCTCTAGAATAATAGCTACTACAAATACTTATGGAGATAATTAAATCATATTCCATATGTACATCTTGCCCAGTAGCCAGCATCTAGTTGGCACCCAGTGCACATTATATACTATATTAGCAAGGTATATTATAGACAATCCCTGATTTAAATACAGGCTGCTTAAATATGTCCCCTAAATATGGATGCACATTCTGGAACAGTTGACCCAATCAAAAGGCACCTGTCTGTGTAGTGTTTTTCTGCCATTATAACACATGTTCCAGTTATAGCATCTTTCCTTACTATCTTGTGTATTGTTTTCATTTATACAATGTAACAAATATTTGTTAAAGACTCAGCATACAGAAGAATCCTTGATAACAATGTAAAAGCTAAAAGTCTCTGCCTTCAATTTAGTCTTTTAAAGAAACACACACAGTCAAGGCAGATTATAAATTACGTGATGTAGAAAAAGCAAAAAGATAGCCACTGATTTCTGATTGAATAATCAAGAAAAGCTTCATGGAGAGAATGTCCTTTAAGTCAGGCCTAGAAGTATAGGTTATATTTTCATTAAAAAAAAATACAGCAAAAAGTACACCTCTTCATACAGCTTAGAGAAGAGCATGAACTAAGGGAGAGGAAAGTATAACAATTTTTTTGTGGCTGTTGTACTGGGAATATCATAGAGATGAAGTTGGAAGGTAAACAGAGGTCAGATAATAAAAATCCTTCAATGCTATGCAAAGAAGTTTGGATTTCATTCCATTTAAATGAATTGATGATTTGGAATGATCAAATGAGTTAATATACATTTAGTGAATTATTAGTGGTCATTCAAAATTAACTGTAACATTAATACGACCTAATAAGTTCTATTAGAAATACAGAGGTCAAATTATTTGTGATCCAATTTAAAAGGGAAAACAATAAGCCCTGTAGAATGTGTGGACTTTCAAATTTTGTTCTAACACTGAAGGAAAATTAAAACAAGAGAATTATTTTCGCTTGGATTTGTTTCTTCTGAGCTGATAATCCTAATGGTCCTTAAATGATTCTCCAAATTTAGGTAGTAACACATCTGTTTTCACATGGCAGATTTTCTCTATTGGCTATATCATATAGTTTTATAACATGCAGTCTTTCAATTACATGTTCATGCCCCCACTTAACCCTCCCCCTTAAAAGAAAAAAATAATGGAACCAGCTGCCTTAAAAGTTACTTTAAAATTTTCCTACCTGCAGGTCACCCCTGGTTCTACTTGTGCTATTTTTGGACTAGGAGGTGTAGGTCTTTCTGCTGTGATGGGTTGTAAGATAGCAGGAGCTTCCAGAATCATAGCTATTGACATCAACAGTGAGAAATTTACAAAGGCCAAAGCCCTGGGAGCCACTGACTGCCTCAATCCTAGAGACTTAGATAAACCCATCCAGGAGGTCATCATTGAATTGACCAGTGGAGGTGTGGATTTTGCCCTTGACTGTGCAGGCGGACCTGAAGCCATGGTATGTATATTTTTTCCTTGGATCTGATCTTCAATTTATTCTTCAGCCAACAAATAATAGGGAAGAATAGGTCGCATTCATTACAGTTTTCAAAAGTGGTGACAGGGAAGTAGAACTGTCCGCTACAAATCATTTCCCCCGCCCTCAGCTGTACTACATTTCCTTCAATGCCCACTGATAGTCCCCCCAATTGCCAATACTATCTTTATGGTTCACTCTTCTCGTGTGATAAGATAAGCAGCCATACCAGCATTATTTGCAGATTATTTATTGATATTGATTTTTCTTTTGAGATCCTTTTAAGAAGCTCGGTATTATTAGACTGGAAGTAGTGTTTTCTAATTTTGTTTCCACAATAATTCCAGTTGCCTCTTTCTAAAAGACAGTTTTTGAGGTTTCTTCATTTTAATTAGCTGAAGTTCCTTTTGACTATTAAGTCAGATAAAATGTGGAGTGCATTAGCTAAGTTGAAGCACTCTTTAGCAAAAGATGTAAATAAATTAATTAATTGCAATCCATAAATGAATAGAATTAATACCTGTCTACTTAACTATTTTATGTATTATATACATACGTTATTGTTATTAATATTTAATATTTGTTAATATGGTGTATGTTTTATATAATACTGTATAATAAACCTTTATTAAAATTAATAAACATCAATGTATATGTATATCTTTATATTTATTTAGTTTTATTTTTAATATTAATATGTTTATATTTATATTATAATATTTTATAATCTTTATTATATGTTTATATAATAAACAGTAACATTTATTAATAATATACAGGGGTACTTCTAAAAGTTCATGAAATATTCAAAAAAGTTCATAGAAAGATTTGTACTGTCTTTCAATGCTATTTTTCCATGAATTTTTAGAAGTACCCTTGTATTAAATATACATTATATAATAATGTCTTAAATTTTTATTAATGTTAAATATTTCTAATTAGTACTTAATATTAATATGTGTAATTAATATTTCTGTTTATTCTTCTACATGAAAAAGCAAAACATTAAGAGAAAACTTAGAAATATACATTTTTTAAATATGAAATATGTTTTATTCTCATTCTTGTAATTTCCTTAAAGGACAACTGACTCTATAAAGCAAAAATAATAGCATTCAAAGGCAGACTTTTTAAATTAGATGTAAAAGATACCACAAAAATGGCACAAAGGATGGGTGGGGTGGAAAATAGAATTTACTACTATAAGGTCATATAAGTGTTAACTAGGAAATGAAGTGTAAAGTTGTATAACATTGATTCCAAACAGATCTTGATAAGTTTTAGGCCTAGAGCAACTACTAAATATTAATAAAAAGAAGTACAGCTAAGAAGCCAATAGAAAAAATAAAATGGGTACTAAAAAAAAATTGGTTAATCCATTGTTAAGAAGCTGGCAAGGCAAGCCACATACTGGGAGCAAATATTTACAATATATATATTCCAAAAAAAGGACTTATGATATATAAAAACTCCTACAACCTAATAGTAACAGGACAAACAATTCAATTTTTAAAAATGGCCAAGAGTTGAAAAAGCAAAAGAAGAAACACAAATGGCCAACAAGCACATGAAAAGATACTCAAGATTACTAGTTATTAGAGAAATGTCAACTTATTTTATTAGCATATTCATTGTTACAAAGCATATTTATTCTTTATGCCCCTTATCCAATCCCCCCTCCCCTTTCCCGTCTATCTTTCCCCCTCCCCCCTCTAATAACCATACATTTGTTCTCTCCATCTGATAGATCAACTGTTCCTCTGTTGGTCTGTTGCCTAGACGATCTGTCCAGTACTGAGACAGGTGTGATCAAGTCCTCCCCTATTACCATAAATCAGATGTTTCTTCTATTACCCTGGAGTGCTTTGTGGAGAGGAATGACATCTTTTTTGTTTTTGGTCTCCGCTGGTGCCTCTCCTTGTGTCAATGCAGTTGAGAGTCTGGCATGCCATCAGCACAGTGGCTGTGACTGCTGCTAGAGAGACTAGCCACTTTTGTGGCAGCCATGGCAATTGCAGTGGCTATGGTGGGTTACCTGCTTGAAAATGGTGTTTTTGGTGTGCTCTTGACCTGGTTGTGGCTGGGTTCAGCTTCCACCAGCTCCATAACTCAGGGCCCCAGTGGAGGCAGCTTGCTTAGTTGCCGCTGGGTTCAGCTTCATCCAAATCCATGCCTCATTCTAAGATGTTGTTGCAGAGCAACTGGGCAGGGGGGGGGGCAAAGGGAAGGGGAAAGAAAAGAGGGTGGGAAGAGGAGGAAAGGGGGAGCATGACTGAGGACTGTGGCACCCCCCTCATTCCAGCAGGGGGCTTCCAGCAGCAGCTTGGTTATTGTTGAGCTAGATGCAGATGTCAGAGGGGTGTGACTGAAGCCCTCAGCCCCCCACTGCCCTGGCTCGGGAGCCCAAGATGTTTCCTGCAGCAGCTGAGTGGTGGTGGCTAGTTTGGTTGTGGATGTCAGGTGAAGCATGACTGAAGCCCTCAGTCCCCCACCACCCCAGCTCAGGAGCCCGGGGCACTTCCTGCGGCAGCTTGGTGGTCATGGCTGGACTGGTTGCATATGTGGGGCATGCATGGCTGAGGCCCTTGGCCTCTCACCACACCAGCTCAGGGGCCTGGTGGGCCTCCTGCAGCAGCTCGATGGTCATTGCTGGGTTGGTTGTGGATGTCAGGGGTGTGTGGCTGGGACCCTTGGCCTCCCATCGCCCCAGCTCAGAAGCCAAGGGCATTTCCTGTGGTGGCTCAGTGGTCATCATTGGGCTGGTTGTGGATGTTGGGGGGTCATGGCTGAGGTCCTCAGCCCTCCCCCATCCCTGGCTTGGGAGCTCAGGGGGCTTCCAGTCCTTCTAGGTTTTATAGGTGTTCTTTGGTGGTATTAGACCTTTTCTAGTTAATATCAAACTTTGTCTCTGGTCTGTGGGTTGTTTTTTCTTTCAGTTCTATGTTGGATTATTCACTGTTCCCACCACTTAAACTCTGCACTGGAACTAATTTGCTGTCCTTTGGTTACTTCTAAAATGGGGGAACTTCCTGTGGGAACCAGCACTTGAGCTCTGTAGTTAAGCTAAATTGCTGCTTTGCTGCTGATTCTTTAGGGAAGGTCTCAGGTTTTAATTGTTGACCTTGTAAGCACTTCCAGGTCTTGTGAGGTCCAGTACACCTGGGTTGTGTGAAAACTCTGGTCCAGGCCTGAGTCTTTTCAGTAAACTGCAGCCCCTGCAGTTCTACATTCCTGACAAGTCTACACAGAGTGAGCTAGTGCTGATTGGGGGGCAGATCAGCTGTCTATGCTGTGCCCTAACATTCCCTTGGTGGCCTGTCTCCCCCATCGCCTGCACTCCAAACACTTCTCATGGGATGGGCCATGTGTTGGCCCCTTGCAATGACTCACCAGCCTCTGAGTGGCTCCTTTTTTCTGTTGTCTGTTCCTCCTTCCTCCTATGTGGGTCCATGAGAACCCTGTTAGTGGTCTTGCTGGCCTGGGGGCCACCAAGGCCGTCTTCTCCCCTGCCACCCCCAAGCAACTTCATACAAAGGGCACAGCTGTGGCTTTTGCCAGCTCTTGCTCCATGTGCTCACCAGGGCTAGCCTTGAGGTGGTTGGGGCTTGACATGGTCAAAGCCATTCTTTCTTTCTCTCATCATGGCTTCTCCTGCCTTCATGAACTCCGTAGGTCTCTCCTCCTCTTCTCCTGAGCTCTAGCGGCCCCAACTTGGCAGTTTGTTGCTTTTCAATAGTTTTAAATTGATTGATTTGTGGGAGAGAATGACACTAGGGACCGTCTATTCCACCATCTTGACCAGAAGTCAGAAATAAATATTTTAAAAGAATTGTGCCTTATGAGAAGTGAGCCCCCCCCCCCCAAAAAAAAAAAAACAGAAAAGGCAGATTTAGAGGAGGGAATAAGAAAGGTGTTTCGTAACAGCTGAGAGGTATCTGCTCCTATCTTAAAATAAAGCAGAGAGAGGTTAGCAACCTACAAACAATCCAGTTCTGTGTGTCAGATCTCAATAAATGGGATGCAAGATTAGGTCCAAATTACATATTTGAAATTTTCTATATCTAAAAAAGAAAGAAAGAAAGAAAAACACATTGCAAAATGAAAAAGTGCATCTTTTTTTCCTGAACACTAGAATTTTGTATCATTCAGATTTCTTTTCTTAGGACAGGCTACATAATCTGCTGGGCCCTTCTGAGCGTGGGGCCCTGAGTTGCTACATTGGTTGCACGTCTATGAAGCCAGCCCTGTCCATTCTGCTCCAAAAAGTGGGGTAAAGAGCCAGTTGCAACCTATAGGCAATACATGGAAAAGGTAGCTTGTTAGAGTGTCCAGCCTTACGTTCCAGTGAATCAGAGAATAATCACCTAATACATATTTGCTCAAAGATACTAAGCAGAGTTTTGCAGGGGGTTGTTTTGGTTTTGTTTTAATGAAACGACCAAAGAATTTATCAACTGAACTATCTGCCTACACATTCTTATTTCATTAGCGAGAGCTATGAAATAGTTGTAATGTATTTACAATGTCACTTAGCCTGGCTCCTAAACCCTCCCCTATGGAAGGTATAAGAATAAAATGCAGTACTTCATGCTCCCAGAAGTAGGTTTGTGCTGGTTCTTTTTGTTTCTTACCTGACTGGTGCATTCCCCAGCAGAGAAGGGAGACCTAGGAAGAGCTATGATGAGAGCAACAGGCTGTTATTCCTCAGTCATTCTTAGAACAGTTTCCTTATCATATATGTAAACTACTTAAATGGTATTTGGCCAGTAACAAGCACTCAATAAACAGTAGCTATTACTGAAAATGCATGCATTAATGGCTCCTTATCCTACAGTGCTCCCCCATGGTCAAAGCTTCAGGCCCTGATTTTGGATTGACTTTGGCACCTGCAGCCTGCAATGTGCCACATTCCTTCCTCCATTTCCCACAGCTCAAATTTTTTTCACAAATATTGTAATTCAGCCTATTTACCCTGCAAATATTTTAATATATGCCCATGGTAGATCATCAAAAACCTGTTGGTTAAAATTTATATTATCTTTTATGGATCTTTCCTAACTCCATGCATGTGTGCTTCTCTTGACATACAATGATATACATTCTAGATTCAGCCTAACTATGGTATTATACAGAATAAAATAATATATTCTGTTTTTTTTCCAAATCTTTTTTCATAAAGCTCAAAATTGTATTGAACATTCTATTTATAATGGAATACTGGAGCCTCGAGGCTCAAACTACAATGACACTATGACCTCAGTAGCTTGAATCCCATTATTTTATATGCAGAATTAGATAAATTTTCCCTAAAGCATTGCACATACCCACACTGGAGTTCATGTTCTTCTTTTCTGCTTTCTCAGCCTTGTGTTTGACTTTCCAGAAAGCAACCCTGGACTGCACAACAGTAGGTTGGGGATCATGTACTTTCATTGGAGTGGCCCCTGGTGACAACGGATTGGATATTTTTCCAGAGACGCTAATAATGGGCCGTACTATAAATGGATCATACTTTGGTGGTCAGTTTTTTTTTTCTTCATAGTTTTTAATTTTCTTCATAGTAGTACTGAAATTCTTAGAGTGAAGATTATTGAAAGGAAAGGAAAATAATTTGTTTAAGTGAGAGCCTATAACATATCTAAACACTACAGAAAAACTATTCTATTAATTACTTGAAAGTAAACAGAATTTATATAGAAAGATAAATATAATTTGCAAGTTGAAATTGCATTTGCATTGAAATGAACCAACATAGATGAACAAAAGGTAAACTTTGACCTAATTGAGATAATTCCTTATCTAGGCCAGAAAATAGTCTTGAATTGTTCTTATGAAGGAAATTATAAAAAATAGATATAAGGACAAAAAATTAAAAGTGGAGGGGAAGAGTTTAATCTATTGAGGCAACCCAAATCTGACCTAATAATCTCATTCATTCAACAAGCACCGATTAAACTACATCTTTATGTTAAGTGCCATTTCTTTCTTTATTTGGCATTTTGGCCAAATTACAGGTTGGAAAAGTATAGATTCTGTCCCGAAGCTGGTTACTGACTACAAAAATAAGAAATTCGATCTGGATGCATTGGTGACCCATACCCTGCCTTTTGACAAAATCAATGAGGCATTTGACCTAATGATCCAAGGAAAAAGGTAAATTACCAAATAGATGATTGTTTAAAATTTTTTTAATGATGATTCTATTTTTATTTGATGTTTAGAACTAACAAGTTTGTCTTTTCTGACACTTCCCACTGGATAGTGGTACTGGATATGCTTAAAATATTAAATAGTGGCCATTTGGAAAAAGGAAAAGCTTCCATTTCAATAATGCACCCTGCTATACATTGTTACAACATACAGTGGTGGTATAAATTGACACATATTTTTCCTTTCACAAACAATAACTCAGTTATTACTGAGTTAACTCAGTAGGGGCTACTCCCTAGAAAAAGAGGTTTTTATAGTATAATAGTATAATATAATGTTAGATTCCTTTTCTACAATGTACCTGAGTCTGGAATCATTATGTTCTGGAATTTGACACAGGGTGCCCACTCCAAGCTTTCCATGATCATAGTTGGGTGAAAACCACAAGGATGTGAGCAGCACGTGGCAGGTATCAGATACGTAAAGGATGCCCCAACTCTCTCATTCTCTTGCTTTGTCCTGGTGCTCCTATAAGACAGCTTCTGGTCCACAATTTTAGCTATATTGTGTTCCTTTGTCATGGATTCTAGGAACTGATTAATAGAAATGTCCCAACTGGGGGATTTCTAGTTGGGGAGTGGATAATACTAGATCAATAATTTTAGTTAAAATGTTCAAGCACAGCCTTGATCAATAGAAGCAAAGGTCAAAAACCCTAGGAACAATGTTACATAGAGGAGATGCAGGACAAAGAAAAAATGAAAAAAGAAGACATAGCAAAAGAGAGGGGGAAAGTCTCAAGTAAAATGAAGTTTGAAGTTTGAAGCAGAGAATAAATGTTGCAGAAGAAGAAAACAAGTCCGTGATGTGAAGACCCAGACTACTTCATGGGGAAGAAATCTGAGAAAATATCCCCACTGTCATGAACTCCCAGACTGGCAAACATGTTAGCCACAACATTTCAAAAAGAAATTCAATAAAAAGAAAAGAAAAAACAAACATTTTTAAAGCTACACCATGTAAACTTAGTGTATAAGCCCTACAATATCTTGCACAATCTCAATAGCCCCATAAGGAGTATTCCTCAAGTTAGAAGTTGGGTTAGGGTTTGGGGCCTTAGACCCTGGTACTCAGATCTCTGCCACAACCCCTTATCCCTACAATTCTCAGTCATGGAATACATCCATAACAAATGCTAAGAGGGAGCCAGATGGAAAGTGTTGCGATGTTTTATCAGCAGGTGGGCAAGTCTCCCATACTCTCCAAGGAGGCCTAAGGGTAGATTCCTGAGTGGGGCCTCTTACTTCCTTTCTGGCCCACTGAATAGACCACCTAGCTGCCCACCCAGATGGAAAGGTGGCAACCGGGAAGGCAGAGGATGAGCCTCCCCAGGTGCACTCACTGTGTGGGTACAGGAAGCACAAGAGAGGGCACGTCCTCCTCCCATATCAACTGCAAGGAAGTGGAGGGAAGGGGATGGGACACAATGACAAACTGGCCAGTTAAGGTGCAGTGACCTTGCCCCATGGTGAGGAAAGGACACTAAGTTTCTCCCTTCACTGGTAGGTGTACCTTCCAGTTCCTGAGTGAAAAAAATATTTATGCACAGCAACCTACTGAAGCCAGGGTTCCACAGTTCCAGCAGTAATGTATGAGATAAGGATTTTCTGTCCTTGAAGCTGATTACCCACTTTGCTTCTACATGTTGGAGTGATTCAGGAATAAGAACATTTGGGTTCTCAGAAACTAGCATTCCAACACACTAACCACCACCTCCTTCGGTGCCCAGCTTTGTCCTTAGCTGTCATAGAACTAAGAGCAGTGACTATTCCAAAACTAAAACCTCATTCCCCCCTTGGTATGCTCAACAGCAGCACTGGGCAACAAGGACCTCGCCCAAGGGCTGAGTGAGGGTCCCCAATTTCCCCCAAGTTTAATAGCACCATATATAACATTAATGCCATGGAATGAATGAATGAATGAATGAATGGAATAAGATTACAAGATAAAAGAAATTAGGCTTAACAAAGTGGGTGGCTGTAAGGAAAAATTAGACCAAATCCTGAAATAAAAAAGCAAAAATTATTTGTGGGCTTTGGTTAAATTTATCATGAAAATTATACTTCTTATTGTTTTGTTATTATTAACAGCATCCGAACAATCCTGATCTTTTGAAGACGCCAGGAGCAATTTGGAATACTATCTGATTGAATCTGAACCTGTCTGGTTAATTTACTACTTGATACAATGAACCAAGGAAAGCTATGAGTTTGAACAAATATTTACAGTTAATGTCTCAACATAAAATAACTATAAGTATTACAGCATTTGTACCCATAAAATATATTAATATTTCCTATGTTAAATAACTGTGATAATTGAAGTGTTTGTGAATAGAATCATATGATGTTTAGGAATTGTTCAAAACTAGTTCTGGGGAGGTGGGAGTGGGGAATGAAGAGATAATATATAAAACTAGATTGTCCATATGTTTATAATTTTTAGGTTGGGTGATGAATATATGGAGTTTCATTATACCATTTCCACTCCTGTCTATGTCAAAAATTTTCCACAATAAAAAGATTTTTACTGGAAAAAAAATCACTGTATATATATGTATATATAAAATGCTATTATAAAATTTCTGTGTATTAATAAGCTACAAGCTACTCTTTTTAATCAAGCTGCTAAATAATTTCCTTTTTAACATCAGTAAATTTCTCCTCTCTTAGCCCCACTCTATCATTAACTGTCATCACAAGTAATGGGATTATCAGAATCTATATAAGTGAAGATTATAAAAAGAAGAAAATACATCTACACTCTCAAATTTCTATCTCTATAAAATAACTGCCCTTTCATTTTTGATAATTATCACAACATGTGTTTAATGTTTTACAGTTTAATCTGTAATTGGCACTAATCAATGCTATTTTCTAAAGTCAACTAAAAGTGACAAAGAGCACTGTACTTATAATAAAGTAATGTAGTAAGTAAAAATATTTATAGGTAAAAATTTAACAGACAAGATTTATATAACACAGAGGAATGGAAATCATCAAGTCGAAGGTATACCTGTTCCCCAATGTTTATCGCAGCACTCTTTACAATAGCCAAGAGTTGGGACCAGCCCAAATGTCCATCATCAGATGAGTGGATACGGAAAATGTGGTACATCTACACAATGGAATACTACTCAGCTATAAAAACGAATGAAATACTGCCATTTGCAACAACATGGATGGACCTTGAGAGAATTATATTAAGTGAAACAAGTCAGGCACAGAAAGAGAAATACCACATGTTCTCACTTATTGGTGGGAGCTAAAAATTAATATATAATTCACACACACACACACACACACACAAATAAAACGGGGGGGGGAGAAGATATAACAACCACAATTACTTGAAGTTGATACGACAAGCAAACAGAAAGGACATTGTTGGGGGGGAGGGGGGAGGGAGAAGGGAGAGAGGTTTTGGTGATGGGGAGCAATAATCAGCCACAATGTATATCGACAAAATTTAAAAAATAAAATTAAAAATTAAAATTAAAACCTTAAAAAAAAAGATTTATATAAAAAGTAGAAAAATGGTAATTTTCAAGCTATTGTACTCATAGATGTTATAATAGACAATTTAAAAGGATAAGATAGATAAAAATTAACTTGGAATAATTTCTGAAACCTACCAGTTTTCTCTAAAAGTTGTTTACCATGTGTTGAGCTCTGAGAGAAGATAGATACCTGAAGTTTTGGCTGAGGAGGCGGGTAGTATCTCAAAGTAGAAACTTACATTTCTGCTTATTTAAGATTCTCTTTCATCAGAAATAGAAGCCAGTTAATCTACCTGTAAATGCTTCCTCTGTTGGCATTGCGGGGACTCAGTGTACCCCACAGGTTGTCAGCCTTTCCCTACTCCCAGTATCAGTTCTGTTCTCTCTCTTCATCCCCTCCCGTCTTTCCTTTGCTTCCTTGAATCCATCCTAGGTTCGGTTTGAGATCCATTTCCTTTTCAGATCTTTGCAGCCACAAAGCCATTTTCATTCCCTGATCTCCTTTGCTGCTTAGTGTCTTTATCGAAATCTTAACTCACGCTGCTTCTATTGTTAGTTTTTCACATATATGTTTATAAACTCCTTGAAGGCAGAACAATCTTGGAATCCATCCCTCTGTCTATCAGAGATGCTCAATAAATATATATTGCTTGATAACAAAACTTTACCTTCGTAATTGTCCAAATAGTTTATATTCACCCTCTTGAATGAGATTTTTCTAAAACATTTTCTATACTTCCCTTTTTTCCTAAATAGAGAATCCCAAACCTAATCTTAATAACTCAGAATAGTCATTATGATCATTAATTTTTCTAAGTTTTGATCCAGCAGTGTCTGTGTGTCTGTCTCTTTCCAGTCAGTGTTGCAGTAAGGGTCCCTGTCTCTATCAGTCTTGTAATTTTTATGTATGGTTTTGTGATTTGAAAAAAAAATTTAGATTGTTCTTAACAAAGCTGTTAGAATTATTTATAAAATCAGTGAAACACCCAAGTGAGATGTATGGGGTTTAAGGCTTAATCTTGATCATTCCTTCAGCAGCAGAGGCTTTTTTTCTCATCCATGTACCCAGTTGAAACTCCTAGCATATATAATTTTAGCGTAATTCTTCAAAATGTACATGTTAGTGTCTAAGTTACCCAAATATATTTCTCTCAAAATAAAGAATAGTGCTGAATCTTTATATAATATTCCAGAGACAACAAAAATCATATACCAGTGATATAATTGGCAATATATAAAAAACTTCCACTTAAGAACTACACTTCAAAGGCATTTTTAAAAAGTCTGCAAACTTTTCCTGAGTGCTCTCACATTCATTCTTCACTTAAAGAATATTACTTTTGAAAGACTAGAAGCAACATAAGTTATAATACTTATCGGGTGTCAAGCCACTGAAACAAAATTGGAATGGCACTTGAACCCTCCAAGTGAAACAAACAAAAGACGTTCTTTTGAAGGTTTGATGGACGATATAGTTTCTCTTTTTCTAAAGAATTTCTCCAGAATTACCTCTCCCCCTACCCCAATGCTCTGGTTCAAATATTAAAAATCTGTTCAAGGCACATAAGCCATGAAACTTCAGGATATTAACGATTATTAAATTTTCAGAGAAAACATTTTTCCGGAAAAAAAATCTCTAAGAATGCCAGTTATAAAGTGCACAATACTTGAATTTAGAAGGCAATACAATCACAGTGTATTCTCCTGAGGAAAAAAATACAGTTTTAAGATTTTAAGAGCCTGTCAGTTTTCAAAATGCTACTACAGCGCCCTCTGGTGTTTTTTGTTTGCTTTGTTTTGCTTTTTACATTTTTCCATCTCCTAGATCCTAGTTTCTTTGAGAAAAAGAATTCAGAAGGGAGAATAATAGCAACCTTCATTTATATCATAGTTGATATTTTAAAGAGTACTTTCGTATGTATTATTTCATCTTACTCTCCAAACTTCTCAGCAGGACCGTAAGCTTTTCGAGAGCAGAGCCACTTTCCTATTCTTTGAGTGCCTTACAGATAGCAGGCCTTCTAGCAACGCATCCTGTGGGGTGGAGGTAGACAGAGCAGACTTTTTTAACTTCATTGAGTGAATCCCGTGCTACAGGTAAAACAGACACGATTTTTCTAACTGGCTTATGAGAATTGTAGCATTTACAAGCTGGACATTATCTTAAGGAGGGATGGGAACAGGTAGGAGAATGTCCTTGTTCTTAGGAAACACTCACTGAAAAAGTCACAAAGCTTGCAACTTCCGTTCAAGTGGTCCATCAAAAAGTGTGAGAGAGAGACAGAAACAGATACAGAAAGAGAAGGAGAGAGAGAAAAAGTAAACGTGGCAAAAATCCTAATTGGTCCATCTAGGTAAAGAACACAGTTATTCGTTGTCCTGTTTTTCAAATTTTGAAATTTTAAAACTTTCCTAAATAAAAGGTTGGGTAAAGAAAGATGGATGGTTTCCAACTCCAAATTCAATAAAGAAATCACTTTTTGAAATATGCCAACCTTGAGTTAAACGCCTTCACAGTCTAATTTCTTCCTTATGGCTAAAGCTAAGACCTGCCTTCCTGGTTCTGCTCTCAGGAGCATCGTGGAGTAAATCCAGTCCCTCTGACAGGTGACGATGGCTGGCATGCCTCTCCCCCCAACCACCACATCCTCTCCACTCCCAATAAATACCCCTTAGTCTAACTTAAACTCAATATTCTATATACAGTCAGAGTAATATACCTATTTGGAATAATATACCAGTAAACGCAGTCTGTTTATGTATTATTTTGTAGCTATCTCCCATTGTTGACAAATACTGAGCTTTATAAAATCCCTAAATATTTCCTCTCTGAAATGCTGTTAAACTAGATCGCTCTTATTCTATAACTCTAAACCCAAGGGTAGACCATTCATCTTCTCTGAAGATTCAAAGCCTTTTTGGAAGGAAATCATAAGTAACAAGGCATTTATTAACATAGAAGAAAAACTCTATCCTCCGTATTTTAATGCTATTAAACAACTTTTTATCCCTTTCTCCATTTCTGCCAATAAATTTCTGTTCCATAGGCCTGCTTATAATGTAGCTAATAAAATTTCAGAACCTAGCCTTAAAATTGAAAGTCTTTATAATTAAACAAAGGAGTCTAAAAAAGAGATGAAAGAGATGCCCTTTCTCCTTGCAGCTATGAAAAGAGAAATACAATTCTGCATCATAAGCTATTTCAAAAAAGTCTGATTTGGTAAGATATTAAATAAGGAATGTTCCCAAGAATATTGATTTGTTCTTCTCGGCAATATGGACACATGAATATTCATAACTGTTATTAGAATGTCTTCTGTTCTTTGTTAAAAAGAAATCCATTCTCTGTTAATATAAATGTTCTTTGAACCAAAAGGTCCTGCAAGACTACAAAGGCCTTAGAAAGTGTTGCTCTGTCCTGTGAAAATAACCTCTAAGAGGAATCTGCAATTCTGATTGTCATACTGATAAAGTTATGCCCTGGTGAGAATGTTGTAATTGACACCTCTGTATCTCTAAGCAATATTTTAATTTTTCTGCAAAAGTAAAAGAAAATCATTAGCACTTTCCTTTAATCCCACATGCATAATGGAATAATTAAAAGTGTATGCCTTTGTTGTATTTACTTTTTAAATCTGAGAGTCTGAGTCTTTTTTTTTTAGATTAATAAATCCATGTATGATGGTACAAGAAGAAGCATGACAGGGCAGGAAAACAATTCACTATGCAGAATAAGCGTTGATCCCATTGAGAACTAAGGTCTGCCTCCTCCTTGATATAAGGGATCCAGTGTAATCAACCTGTCACAGAGCAGCTGTCCAGCCCCCCTGAGGTTCTGTACCATGTTTTGGACCCAGCGTTGGTGGTGCTGCTTATCAGTCTTGGCATTTAGCAGTGGCAGAGCTAGACCAGCCTTGGTAAGGGACTACGCTGGTGTGCCCATGCTCATCTACATGGGCACAACATTTAAGAGTTCACTGAGCAAGCACTTGAATGGCCTGGGGAATGATATCCCAAAGGTGGGTCATCTTGTTCACCAGATTATTGACAATGTCCTCCAAATCAGACCTTTTAGTGCGAATCACATGGAACATAAATTTTCTCACACTCAGTGGCTCTTCTCCAGTGTTCCTTATTACCAATTTTAAAATCTCGTTCCTTCAAAGTCCTGGGTCATCTGACCAAATCATTAGTTGCTACTGATTCATTAATGTAGAACCTTACCTCAGGCCACTGCATTCCTGTCAGAGGACTCAGAGATATAATGCTTGGAGTTCCATAACCTGACAAGATGTCCCAAGTCTACCGCTACCAACCACTAGAATATTGTGCAGAGTATTTATAAACCAAGTTGAAATTTTCTTCCTCCTGTATGATTGCTCGTAGGAAATCTCCCCAAAGGGTGAAAGTGCAGTAGGAGTGTGAGTTATTTGCTCAGGCAATTTACTGTGCCTTCAGGATCTGCTTGGGTCCAGTCCTATATGTGTCACTTCCACCTGATAATACTATCTCCTGGACATGTCCAGCCTCCTAATTCTTTCTGCAAGTGGCCATTTAAGACTCTGCCTTCAGTCCTCAGCTTCCACCAGGGTCACCCTATCTGTCTAGTTGGATCTCTTTGGTGAAGTTCCTTTTAAGATGATCTACAACTGTATCCTTTTCAGAATCCACATTTGGTCCATGGAAAGCACACTGTGTCCTTGTCCCCACTACTTCACTCTGCCCACAGACAGCCTGTTCTAGTCAGCCTCTTGCCTTAAAAGTTTTTTTGTTTAAGGTAGTAGACTTTGAGTCTTCTAGATTCCAGAAAAAACATTTCAAGCTTTGAATGATTTTCTTCTCTTTGTTCAGATTAGGGGGAAATGCTTCTACCACCCTCACCGTGGAGGTGAGAAGGGTGTAGACAGGCACGCTGACAACTCTGTCCAAAGAAATCCTCCCTTCCAAATATTTCCACCCTTTCCTGTGAATTCTTTGCCTTCGCTTATATAGATTGGAGACAGGAAATGGGCTAATGCTGGCAGAAGCAGCTTACCTATCTCTTAGCATATCCTGCATAAGGTGGTCTAGTACCTTGCTTTAGAAGGTGAGGGTAATTTGGCACCTACATTGCTTGGCCTTGAGTTCTTAGCCAAAAATTAGACAACATAAAAACTCCCATTTTAATTTCCTGTTACATTTAATCACAAAATTATACCTTGTATTTCTCTGGGCTATGGTGTTCTCCATAGTATCAAGAAAAAGATATGCTCAGGTTGTTTACAATAATGAATAACTTACCATAAATCACTACCTACAAAAATATTAGGGACATTTACTTCTTCAGAATCTTAGAGCCACCCTGAGGAATCTCTGACCTCCCTATTCTGGGATATGTGTTGGTCTTGAAAAGTAACAGAAAAAAATTGCACAACCCCTATTCAGATTTGCAGCTACAGACTAGATGTCCATCATCGCTTTCTTCCATGTTTATGTGTTTCCCAAGAGAAAGAGTCTGATGGGTAGCTTTGGCACCTCTCAGTCTGGAATCTCAGTATTTACTGGAATTAATAGCAACTACTTCTGGCTCCTTCATGTTCAACCCATCTGTGGCTGCCTTCAGTATAGACAGTTTCCTGTTCCAATTCACAGGGGCTATGGTGATGACTGTTGATACACTGTCTGAAATTAATTTAGCTATTCTAGCTTTCTTTTGATTAGTGTTAGCATGGTATATCTTTCTTTATCCCTTTACTTTTAATTGACGTATGTTTTTATATTTAAAATGGGCTTCTTGGGGCTGAGGGCCTCAGCCCTACCCAGTGCTGACCACAACCAGCAAGTCCCATCCCTCTTCCCCCACAACATCTTAGAATGTACATATTAAAAATAATAATAATAAATAACAGGGCTGGCCAGTTAGCTCACTTGGGAGAACATGGTGCTGATAACACCAACATCAAGGGTTTGGATCCCTGTACAGGCTAGGTGCCAAAAAAAGAAAAAAAGAATTATAATAAATAAAGAATAAAGTGGGCTTCTTGTAGACACTAAATTTGGATCTTGGTTTGTGATCCACTCTGACAATCTCTGACTTCTAATTCCTATATTTAGACTATCGACATTTAAAGTGATTATTGATATAGTTGGATTAATATCTACCATGTTCTTTATTGTTCATTGCCCTAGCTATTTGTTCCTATTTTTGTCTTCCCCTCCTTTTCTGCCTTCTCTAGTTTCAAAACTGAATTTTATAATTCCATTTTCCCTTCTTTCTTAGCATATCAATTATACTTGTTTTTCCTTTTTTAAGTGGTTTCCCTAGAGTTTGCAATATACATTTACAATTAATTCAATTCCACTTTCAAGTAACACTATACAACTTTACAGGTAGGGCAAGAACTTTATGATAACAAAATAATTCTAATTCCTCCCTCCTGTCTCTCTTATCGTTGTTGTCACTCATTTCACTTATACATAAACTGTAAGTGTTAATTACATTGTTGCTATTATTATTTTGAACAAATTACGATCTATTAGGTCAATTACAAATAAGAAAAATTAAAGTTTTTATTTATCTTCTTTATCCATTCCCCAATGCTCTTCCTTTATGTTGACCTGAGTTTCTGACCTATATAATTGTTTTTCTCTCTGAAAAATTTTTAAAACATGTTTTGCAAAGCAGGTCTACTGGCAACAAATTCCCTTAATTTTTGTTTACCTAAGAAAGTCTTTATTTCTCCTTCACTTTTGAAAGATAATTTCACAGGATACAGAATTCCAGGTCTTTTCTTTCAACACTTTAAATATTTCACTCCACTCTCTTCTTGCTTGCTTGCATAGTTTCTGAGGAGAAATCAGATGCAATTTTTATCTTTGCTTCTCTATAAATAAGATGTTTTCTCTCTGGCTTCTTTCAAGACTTAAAGAAAAAGTCTTTGATTTTCTGCAGGTTAAATATGTTATGCCTAGGTATAGTGTTTTGTTTTGTTTTGGTTTGGTTTGGTTTTTTGGCATTTATCCTGCTTGGAGTTCTCTGAGCTTCCAGGATCTGTGGTTTGGTGTAATTAATTTGGGTAAATTCTCAGTCATTGTTGCTTCAAGTATTGCTTCTGTTTCTTTCTCTTTTTCCTTTCCTTCTGTTATTCCCCACACACATATGTTACACCTTTTGCAGTTGTCCCACAGTTCTTGGATATTCTGTTCTACTTATTTCAGTGTTTTTTCTCTATGCTTTTCAGTTTCGGAAGTTTCTATTAACACATCCTCAAATTCAGAGATTCTTTTCTCTCTGTTCAGCCTACTAATGAGCCCATCAAAGGGATTCCTCATTTCTGTTCCACTGTTGCTGACCTCTATCATTTCTTTCCAATTCTTTCTTAGAATTTCCATCTCTCAAGAAATCATTAGGCAGGGGATCCTAAGATGGCGGTGGCTGCGGCGCTTGACATGGAGTAGCTGAGGCGGAAAAGGCGGCCACTGGGCCTCAGGCAGCCGGGAAACTTGTGAACCATCCTCTTGCCATCTCTTAAGGGAGGACCGCTGCTGTTGGCCGGTCATGGGGGCTGACTGCCACTTTGCCCTTGGCAGGAGAGGCTGCCTCATTTACAGGCAACAGCTTTGAAGTATGGAGCAGGAATAGAACTGTTTCTTAGCTGCAAAAGCGAGTCTCTAAACAGGGAACACGGCGCTGGGGCTGCTGTTGACCCCCCGTGATACAGCAGCCCAGCAGAGTCCAAGCTGACCAGAGAGGTGGCTCCCCAGAGAGGCCCAAGACCCGAGGCAACCATACACACAAGGCACTAGAGACCAACTGAGCAGTCACGGAGGTAGCCATACCAAATTGGCAACCACAGCAACATCTTAGTTAGTCAATAGTCTCAAACCGGTGGACTGTGAAACCCTCTGCCACAATGAATAAACATCAAAAAAAGATACCAGAAATACAAAAAATCAAGAAAGTACACCACCAAAAGTTAATAAATCTCAAACTCTAGATCCTATAGAACAAGAAGCCCTTCAAATGACTGACAAGGAATTTCGAGTGATAATTCTAAGGAAACTGAATGAAATACAAGAAAACTCAGCTAGACATCATGATGAAATGAGGAAAAGTATACAGGATCTGAAAGAGGAAATGTACAAGGAAATCAATGTCCTGAAAAAAAATTTAGCAGAACTTACTGAAATGAAGAAGTTATTCAGCGAAATAAAAAACACAACAGAGAGTTTAACCAGCAGGCTTATCGAACTTGAAGAGAGAACCTCTGAACTTGAAGGTGGGCTGTTTGAAATAACACAAGCAGACAAAAAAAAAGAAAAAAGAATCAAAGACATTGTAGAAAATCTGAGAGAGATATCAGACAACCTTAAGCGCTCAAATATCCGAGTCATGGGTATTCCAGAAGGAGAGGAAAATGGAGATTGCATTGAAAACATATTCAACAAATAGTGGCAGAAAACTTCCCAGGTATAGGAAAAATCACAGATCTTCAGATCCAGGAAGCTCAACGATCTCCAAACATATTCAGCCCAAAAAGGCCCTCTCCAAGACATGTTATAGTCAAATTGGCAAAACTCAGAGACAAAGAGAGAATCTTAAAAGCTGCAAAAGAGAAGCGTCAAATCACCTATAAGGGAGCCCCAATCAGGCTAACATCAGACTTTTCATCACAAACCCTAAAAGCTAGAAAGGAATGGGATGATATATTCAAAATACTAAAAGACAAAGATTGCCAGCCAACAATACTCTACCCTGCAAGGCTATCCTTCCAAAATGAAGGGCAAATAGTATATTTCTCAGACAAACAAAAACTGTGGGAGTTCACTACCACACGACCACCCTTACAAGAAATCCTCAAGGGAGTACTGGGTTTGGTTCCTGAAAAATAACTACCACTGCCATAAAAACCCAAGAAAAATCAATACCCACTAGTATAATAAAAATGGCATTCATGAAGAGAAAACAAGCAAACAAAAACGCTATCTACAACCTAAGGAACCAACAAACACAGAAAAGAAACAGTAAATCAGAAAGCAAGGAACAAAAGACACCTAAGACAACCAAACAACCAATAAAATGCTAGGAATAAATCAACACCTTTCAATAACAACTCTTAATGTAAAAGGCTTAAATTCCCCAATCAAAAGACACAGACTGGCTGACTGGATCAAAAAGGAGGACCCAACTGTATGCTGCCTACAAGAGACCCACCTCACCCATAAAGATTCACATAGACTAAGAGTGAAAGGATGGAAAAAGATTTACCATGCAAACAGAAAAGAAAAACGAGCTGGAGTAGCTATTCTTATATCTGACAACACAGACTTTAAACTAAAAACCATAAAAAGAGATAATGAGGGACACTACTTAATGATAAAAGGACTGATGCATCAAGAAGACATAACAATCATAAATATGTACACACCCAATGTTGGAGCAGCCAGATTTATAAAACAAACTCTATTAGACCTAAAGAAGGAAATAGACACTAATACCATAATAGCAGGGGACCTGAACACCCCACTGTCAATATTAGACAGATCATCTAGGCAAAGAATCAGTAGAGAAACACAAGATCTAAAAAATACTCTAGACCAATTGGAATGGGCAGATATCTACAGAACATTCCATCCAACAACCTCAGAATATTCATTCTTCTCATCAGCACATGGATCATTCTCCAGGATAGATCACATATTAGGTCACAAATCAAGTCTCACTAAATTCAAAAAAGTTGGAATGATCCCATGTATTTTCTCAGACCACAATGGATTAAAACTTGAAATTAATAACAAACGAAACTCTGGAAACTATACAAATACAGAAATTAAACAGCATTCTACTTAATGACATATGGGTCCAAGAAGAAATCAAGCAGGAAATCAAAAAATTTATTGAAACTAATGAAAATAATGATACATCATACCAAAACCTGTGGGATACTGCAAAAGCAGTATTAAGGGGGAAATTTATTGCATTAAATGCTCACCTCAGAAGAATGGAAAGATGGCAAGTGAACAACCTAACACTTCACCTTAAAGAACTAGAAAAATAAGAACAATCTAAACCTAAAGTTAGCAGACAGAAAGAAATCATTAAGATCAGAGTAGAACTGAATGAAATTGAAAACCAAAAAACAATTCAAAAGATCAAGGAATCAAAAAGTTGGTTTTTTGAAAAGAGAAATAAAATTGACAAACCATTAGCATGGCTAACAAAAAAAAGAAGAGAGAAGATTCAAATAACAAAAATTAGAAATGAAAAAGGCGATATTACAACTGATTCATCTGAAATACAAGGAATCATTCAAGACTACTATAAACAACTATACGCCAACAAATTTGAAAATCTGGAGGAAATGTATAAATTTCTGGACACACACAAGCTCCCAAAACTGAGCCATGAAGACGTAGAAAATTTGAACAGACCAATAACAACAAAGGAGATTGAAGCTGTTATCAGAAGGCTCCCAACAGAGAAAAGCCCAGGACCAGATGGATTCACAGCAGAATTTTACCAAACATTCAAAGAGGAATTGACACCAATTCTTTACAAACTATTCCAAAAGATTGAAATGGACGCAAATCTCCCAAACTCATTCTATGAAGCAAATATCATCCTGATACCAAAACCAAGTAAAGATATAACCAAAAAAGAAAACTACAGGCCGATATCCTTGATGAATATAGATGCAAAAATCCTCACTAAAATACTAGCAAACAGAATACAGCAACACATATGTAAAATTATTCACCACGGTCAAGTGGGATTCATCCCAGGGATGCAAGGTTG
This sequence comes from Cynocephalus volans, assembly GCF_027409185.1. NCBI lineage: Eukaryota > Metazoa > Chordata > Mammalia > Dermoptera > Cynocephalidae > Cynocephalus > Cynocephalus volans. Next base: position 86,166,229 of record NC_084468.1, on the reverse strand, counting down.
GTTAAACATATGCAAATCAATAAATGTGATACACCATATTAATAAAGTCAAACACAAGGACCATATGACTATCTCTGTAGATGCTGAAAAAGCATTTGATAAAATTCAACACTCATTCATGACAAAGACCGTCTATAAGTTAGGTATAGAGGGAAAGTATCTCAACATAATTAAAGCCATATATGACAAACCCTCTGCCAATATCATCCTGAATGGGGAAAAGCTGAAAGCTTTTCCTTTAAGAACAGGAACTAGACAAGGATGCCCACTCTCACCACTCCTATTCAACATAGTGTTGGAAGTACTAGCCAGAGCAATCAGAGAAGAGAAGGAAATAAAGGGCATCCAGATTGGAAAAGATGAAGTCAAACTGTCCCTGTCTGCAGATGACATGATCCTATATATCGAACAGCCTAAAACCTCTACAAAAAAACTGTTGGAATTGATAAATGATTTCAGCACAGTAGCAGGATACAAAATCAACACACAAAAATCAGTAGCATTTCTTTTCTCCAATAGTGAACATGCAGAACGAGAAATCAAGAAAGCCTGCCCATTTACAATAGCCACCAAAAAAATAAAATACTTAGGAATTGAGTTAACCAAGGAGGTGAAAAATCTCTATCATGAGAACTACAAACCACTGCTGAGAGAAATTAGAGAGGATACAAGAAGATGGAAAGATATCCCATGCTCTTGGATTGGAAGAATCAACATAGTGAAAATGTCCATACTATCCAAAGTGATATACAAATTCAATGCAATCCCAATCAAAATTCCAAAGACATTTTTCTCAGAAATGGAAAGAACTATCCAGACATTTATATGGAATAATAAAAGGCCACGTGTAGCCAAAGCAATGCTGAGCAAAAAAAATAAAGCTGGAGGCATAACACTACCCGACGTTAAGCTATACTACAAAGCTATAATAACCAAAACAGTATGGTACTGGCATAAAAACAGACACACCGATCAATGGAATAGAATAGAGAATCCAGAAATCAACCCATACACTTACTGCCATCTGATCTTTGACAAATGCACCAAGCCTATTCACTGGGGAAGGGACTGCCTCTTCAGCAAATGGTGCTGGGATAACTGGATATCCATATGCAGGAGAATGAAACTAGATCCATACCTCTCACCATATACTAAAATCAACTCAAAATGGATTAAGGATTTAAATATACACCCTGAAACAATAAAACTTCTTAAAGAAAACATAGGAGAAACCCTTCAGGAAATAGGACTGGGCACAGACTTCTTGAATACGACCCCAAAAGCACGGGCAACCAAAGGAAAAATAAACAAATGGGATTATATCAAACTATGAAGCTTCTGCACAGCAAAAGAAACAATTGACAGAGTTAAAAGACAACCAACAGAGTGGGAGAAAATATTTGCAAAATATACCTCTGACAAAGGATTAATATCTAGAATATATAAGGAACTCAAACAACTTTACAAGAAGAAAACAAGCAACCCAATTAAAAAATGGGCAAAAGAGCTAAGTAGGCATTTCTCTAAGGAAGATATACAAATGGCCAACAGACATATGAAAAAATGCTCAACATCACTCAGCATCCGGGAAATGCAAATCAAAACCACACTGAGATACCATCTCACCCCAGTTAGGATGGCTAAAATCCAAAAGACTCTGAACGATAACTGCTGGTGATGTTGCGGAGAAAAAGGAACGCTCATACATTGTTGGTGGGACTGCAAAATGGTGCAGCCTCTATGGAAAATGGTATGGAGGTTCCTCAAACAATTGCAGATAGATCTACCATATGACCCAGCTTTCCCACTGCTGGGAATATACCCAGAGGAATGGAAATAATCAAGTCGAAGGTATACCTATTCCCCAATGTTCATCGCAGCATTCTTTACAAAAGCCAAGAGTTGGAACCAGCCCAAATGTCCATCATCAGATGAGTGGATATGGAAAATGTGGTACATCTACAAAATGGAATACCACTCAGCTATAAAAACGAATGAAATACTGCCATTTGCAACAACATGGATGGACCTTGAGCGAATTATATTAAGTGAAACGAGTCAGGCACAGAAAGAGAAATACCACATGTTCTCACTTATTGGTGGGAGCTAAAAATTAATATATAAATTCACACATACACACACACACACAAAAAAAAAAAAACGGGGGGGAGAAGATATAACAACCACAATTACTTGAAGTTGATACGACAAGCAAACAGAAAGGACATTGTTGGGGGGTAGGGAGGAGAGGGAGGAGGGAGGGAGGTTTTGGTAAGGGGCAACAATAATCAACCACAATGTATTTCGACAAAATAAAAGTTAAAAAAAAAAAAAAGAATTTCCATTTCTCTGCTTACATTATCCATCTGTTCTTGCATGTTGCCTACTTTTTCCATTAAAGTCCTTAGCATATTAATCATAGTTATTTCAAATTCATGATAAATCTGACATCCCTGTCTGATAAATCTGACACCCCTGTCATCCTCTGGATCTGGTTCTGACGCCTGATCTGTCATTCAAAGTGTTTTTTGCCTTTTAGTGTGCCTTGCAATTATTGAAAGGCAGACATGATACACTGGGTAAAGGGAACTATGGTAAATAGGCCTTTAGTAATGTAGTGTTAAGACACAGTAGAAGGGAAAGCATTCTATAGTTCTATGATTTGATCTCAGTCTTTTTAGTGAGCTTGTGCCCCAGGGATGTGAATTTCACATTCTCAGATTTTTCTTTTCTTCACTTCCCTTGGGTGGTACAGGATGGCTAGAGGGGGATGGAATTGAGTATTTCCCTTTCCCTAAGTTGGTTAAGCTCTGGTTAAAAAAAAAAAAAAAAAAAAAAAAATCCCTGTAAGTTAGGCACTGGTAAAATAGTTCCTCTTGAGAGCAAGCCTTGTTAAAAAGAACAGGATGCTCTGGCATATTTCAAAATGGTTACTTTTCCACTCCCCCTGCAGGAAGCAGTGGGGGATTTTTTTTCTCCAATTTTCACTGGGAGAACTCATGGAGATAAAACTTACAAAAGTATGAGAGCCCCCTATGACTGGATCCCCCTAGAGTTTTTAACTCTGGGACTAACCTACAATGAGGCTCCAGCAATTTATCAATTTATCAAAAAAAAAATTTCATGTTTTTCTACCCCAGTAATTGTTCTCACAAAAAAAGTGGGTTTCTACTCTGGTAAGTTGTGATTCTCTGAATCCACCTATCAGTCTCTCTACTTTTGGGGCAGCGTTTTCCCTGTGACCTCACTTCTTTTACAGATCTAAGAAGAGTTGGTATTTCTTAGTTTGTTCAGCTTTTTACCTGTTGTTAGGATGGACTGATGATTTTTTTTTACATCAGACCAAAAACCAGAAGTCCTATTACTGTTAAACAAGGTGCTACAAAAATGTAAGTGTCTTTTCCCAGAAGACAGACAATATATTTGCAATAGGGAAAAGAAAATTAACTCTCTGCTAAAAGCTCTTTATTCCCACTAGAAATTTCTCGCTGCGTTCTAAGCAGAAGTACTGGCATATACACAGCATGGAATCAAGAAAGAGGACAGTTCTTCTAAAGAACTACAAATGTTCCACAAGATTGGTATGAGACTTGTGTGGCAGAAGAGCAGGAAACAAGAAGGGAAATGTAAGAAGAAATAGGTTATTCGGGGCCTGACGGGCCTAGCTAAAAAATTTTGGTTTTATCCATTTCTTAGCCCTTGATAATTTTTAAATAGAATGACATTTATTTGTTTATAACCCACCTCATTCAAAAATTATTAGAGGTAGAAAGGAAATGGCATTGATTGATATATGTTTTGGAAAGATCACTAAGGGGGCATTAGTTTAGACGTGCATTAGATTTGGGGACCTGGCATCAAGGAAATCAGATGGAGGCTCTTTCAGTAACCCTGTGAGAAATGATGAGAGCCTGAACGAAGAAGCAGCAGTGAGGAGAGAAAGGGCACAAGATGTGAAAGATAGTCAGGGCTGGTGACAGACTGAATGCACAGATCAGGGAATGGGTGAAGTTGTGACTCCCAGATTTATGGCTAGAGCAAGGAGGTGGAGGGTGTGACCACACAGAGACAGAAGGAACAGTCCATTTAGATAGAAAATACAACAAGATGAGTTTTAGGCAAGCTGAGTTTGATATGACTGAGATATCCTAACGGAGTCAGATATCTAGCAAGCAGCTGTATGCCCAAGCCCGGAGTTTAAGCAAGCCATCCTAATTTGAGGTAATAATCTGGTAGTTATCCTTACATATATAGAAGTTAAAAGCCACAGAGCAGATGAGAGAGTGGAGTGAAAGGGGGAAAAGACTTTGGACAGAACCTTTGAGATCATCAACCCTTAAGGTGTGTATTCAGGAAAAGAGCCATGAAAAATATTGAAAACACACACAAGGAGGAGAGTACTGTGTCTGGTAGAGCTAGTTTAACAAAATTCAGCATCTACAACAATCAGAGTTTAAGAGTAAACGGCCAAATACTCCATTCTCCCTCTCTCTACTCTCTGGCCCACTCCAGTCTTTTTATTTATTTATTTATTTATCTTTGCTGGCTGATACAGGGATCCAACCGACACCCTGGTGTTATCAGCACCACGCTGTAACCAACTGTGCTAACTGGCCAGCTCCTGGCCCATTCTTTAAACACATCAAATGAGTCCAGGTTCAGGAGACTTTGCTCCCCCCATCCCCTCCTTGCAAAGTTCTCTCCCCATTTCCTCTTTTTTTTTTTTTTTTTTTGTCTTTTTCGTGACCGGCACTCAGCCAGTGAGTGCACCCGCCATTCCTATATAGGATCCGAACCCGCGGCGGAAGCGTCGCCGCGCTGCTAGCGCAGCACGCTACCGACTGCGCCACGGGCTCGGCCCTCCCCATTTCCTCTTGAGCGTCCCCTTCCCCCCCACCCCCACCCCCACCCCGCTGATGGAATTGGAGCTTGGGAAGTTTCCAGAATGGGCTCCCCTCCTTTGTGCCCCTTTACCACTAATCTTACAGCTCAGTTTCCTCTCTCAATGGCAAGTCCCTTGAAGGGTTGAATCTTACTCATCCTCCTGTACCCAAGTGCACATGAAGTGTGCAGAAGGGAAGGAAACATTTGCCCATGGAGCACAAAACTGGTGCAGGCCTGTCACTGCTTCTGACGTGCAAACAGTGAGATTCCCGCTTCCTCGCCTTCCATCTCTCTAATACGTAAACCTTATCTACAATCACTGGCCTAAAATTGTCGGACAAAGATGTTTTGCAGCGAGTCTGTCGGATTAGCCACGAAGCCGGTGCCATCTAGCCTTGCCGGAATCCATCCACTCTCACGGGCAACACCACCCGGGGGCTCACCAGACCTCGGCCCGCGCCTTGCGCGTGGAGCCCCCGGAAGCCCCGCCCCACGCCCCGCCCTCCACCTCCTCCCCGGTGTCGGCGGGGCGGGACCACGCGCACGCCCCGCCCACGCCCCCATTCCCGCGCGGCTTCCCCGGACTTCGCCCCAAGCTGACCAGAACCCGTCGACATGGCGCCCCAGGTATCTGCATCTGCACGGCGGGCCCGGAGTCCGGGGAAGGGAGGGCATGGGGTGGAACCAGGACGCTCGCCTCGGGGAGCTCCGGGACCCGGCTGTCGGAGCGCAAACGGAGCCTCCGGAGAGAGGCTCAGCGGGGAGGAAGAGGAGGGAGCTTTGTTTTGCTGTTTCTGGGATCGCCTCAGCGGGGTGGGGGTGGGGAGAACCGGAGAGTTGGGGGCTGGAGCGGTACGGTCGGTGCCTTCTTGGAAATGGCTTAGGAGCAGCCACGCATTGCTCTGTACGTGAAATTAAGTACCTTGCTCGGGGTCGTGATTGCAGATGGCGAAGCTGCAGCTGGAGCCCGTGCTCCTAACTCCGAGGTTGTTTGCGTTTCGTGATTGTAATTCATGATTGAGCCCACGCTGAGTTACTGTGCCAACAAGACGTGTGTTTTGGGAAGACTCCTCGGTGCCTTTCATAACATTTTTGAGCGCTTAGGCACGCAGAGATTTATATTCTTCCCTAATCCTCACATAACACTTCCGCGAGATATCTTCCCTATTTTACCCCAATTGAGGATTAAGAGGATGCTGGTGATTAGTGGTCACGCCAAGGATAGTGAGTTGGGATTCTGACCCAGGTGTGTACAAATACCAAATACCGTGAATAATCAGTGTAAAGTTGCTGATTGTTTTAATGCTTTGCAAGCTTAAGACATTTTTCTAGAAAGATAAATGACCTTAAATGTTGGAGTTTAAAAGATGATAAACTCTGAACGATCTTTCAGACTTAACTAATTAGCAGTTTTTCCTTTTTACCAAATGTCGTTATTCAAAGAAGATGAAAAATTATAATTCTTATTATAGTTCAGATGTTGAAATAAGGCAGTTTCCCATTTAGAGTGGGACTTTGTTTTGCTTAGAATTGTCATTGAAAGGAAAAGGTTAAGGTCCTTACAGGGGATTAGATTCTGGATGAATTTTTCTTTTTGCTTTGGCTCTCTGGGTTAATTAACCTCGTTGTTAGTATTCTGGTTTTGACCTTTGGAATTTTGTTTTGCGGTTTATGGTACATTGAGGTGAAAAAAGATTCTAATCCAGTGTCTGAATTTTTTGTACTATCAGATTTAATATCTACATTTTAATTTTAAAAGCAATCATTTCCAACCTCACCAGTTTACACAGGCCACATCTTATATATTTATATAGTTCACCTCTCCTTTTCCTCAGCTCTCTGTTCTATTGCTATTAATAATTACTGACTTATTTATGCAAAGCTATACTGTACTAAGTACTGTACTAGGGACTTCATATTCATTCTCATTCACTCCTCACAATCACCCTGTAACTGTGTTTTATCACCATTTGTAACTGCCTATTCCTCATCCTTCGGTATCCCAATTAAAAGTGATGCTTTCCCAAACCTACCAACCAAAGCTATACTTTTTCCCCACTTTTTGCTTTCTGTAGCAGTTTGTGCCTGCCTCTTTAAATCTCACTTTTAGTGATTCTTTCAGTTTTGTCAACAAATTTCTGTCAACAAATTTCTGTCAACAAATTTATGGAAACTAACTAAAACCTTCCTCATTATGCTTGATTCTCTGGTAGTAGAGGGGTGTGTACTGACTATAACCTCTAAGGCATCTCTGTGCTGTAGATACATAATACGAGTCACATTTGTAATTTTAAATTTTCCAGTAGCCACATTAAAAAGTAAAAAGGGGACTGGCCAGTTAGCTCAGTTGGTTAGAGTGCATCCTTATAACACCAAGGTCACAGCTTCGGACCCCATACGGGCCAGCTGCCAAAAAATAAAAAAGTAAAAAGGAACAATTGAAATTAATTTTAATAGTATATTTAATCCAGTATTCAAAATACTATTTCAACATGTAATGAATATTTTTAAATATATTAATGCAATATTTTTACTTTTTCTCTACTAGGTTTTCAAAATCCATATATGTTTTAACTTAGAGCATATGTTAGCATACTGGCCATTTTTCAAGTGCTTAATAGCCACACATAGCAAGTGGCTACTATATTGGACACTTATAAGGGATATAGTTTTTTTTTTAAGTTCTCTTCTGTTACTCCTTATTCTCCTTCCCACCTTGCAGTTTCACACTAAACTGTTGCTATTTGAACTAGCCTAAGCAAAAGAATTTCATGTTAAGCATACAAATTCCTTGGACTCCATGCCAGACCTACTGAATCAGATTCCTTTGGAACCTGTGTTCTTAATGTGCTCTTACTTATGCATTGTAAAGGATCATTAAATATTTGATGAATAAAACTATTTAACCAAAAGAGGCTTTTATATCTGACCAGATGATCATCTAAGTTAAATCTTTTTTGTGTGTATATTATTTTAATGAAATCTAAAAACAATTTTCTTTATCACTTAGAGGTAATGTTTCTTTGTGAATCTGTGATATACTCTGTAAGATTAGCATTCATTATTATCTAAGTTGACTATTAAGTAGTTATTAGTTTAGGAGGATAAACCACTTACTCTCTTTTTTTCCCATTTCAGGTTATCAAGTGCAAGGCTGCAGTTGCCTGGGAGGCTGGAAAGCCTCTCTCCATAGAGGAGATAGAAGTGGCACCCCCAAAGGCTCATGAAGTTCGAATTAAGGTAATGATACATTTAAGGTACTGGAAAAAAAGAGTTACAATTAGGTCTCTGGATAGGTGAGTAGACCTGAGGTCTTAAGAGGATAAATCCCAAAGGACAGTGTCAAGGAGAAGGGATTAAAAGTTATCTGACCTTAGAATCACAACATCCTCCTCTTATCCCTCTCACCTTTGCAGCACTCCTCTCCATCTGTTTAGCTTTGATCCAGCAATTCCCATGGATCACTAGATTACTGCAATTTATCTTCTGTACTTTGAGTTTAAGATGACTTTGTAGGATGCTCTGCTTTTTGCTGATCCCTTAACTTAAAGTGTATGGTGACATGTTAGAAACAGAAAAAGAAGAAATGGTCTTCAGTTTTGTTAGAATAGACCTCAAATAAGATTTAGGAAGAGATTCCTGATTGACTGGAACAAGAAGCAAGTGAAATTTGCTTGCCTAGAGAGCTTTAAAATGTACTGACCCTGGCGGACAAGGCCAGGGGTTCATTATTCCAGGACTTCTCAACCTCTGCTGTGGCTGAGAAATGAAGTTACCCCTGGAGAGGTATTTTGCACAAGCCAGCCAACTGGAGAGATCGTTAAAGCCTTGACATTTATAAACCTTCATATTTTTAGTATTCTGTTCTCCACTTGTTTTAATATAAACTTAACACTGTAAAGTAGTGACCATTAAATAAAACTAACATTCTGGGAAAATGTTGTATTCTAGCAAAAGAGTCACAGCTCTTTTTTGCTGTGATATTGTTTACTTCCCCCATCCCTCTTCCAAACACACACCACACATACTGGCTCATCCTCCCAAGGATCACACATATCAGGTGGAGAAGCCCAGCACCAAATAACTTTTTTAGGTCCTTTTCAACCAGACCCAGGAATCTGAAATCTTATAATAGTTTGTATGTTTTTCTTCGAGTTCAGAAATTAAGCTGATTGTGATATTGCCACTGACGAAGAAAATGTTTGTCTTGGATATGCTAAGATGAGCTGTATGGGGCACAGTGAGTTCAGCTGTCTTCCTTGGGAAACTGCTGGTAGATAGCAAAGAATGTTACATTGTAAGTGGGTATATAGGCCAGAAGCAGAGAAGCATAAATACATACACTCCAAGACTTTGCCTTCGGCCCCATGGTGGTTTGGAAAGGTGAGATACTTGAAAGCCAGAAAGATAGGGATAAAGGGCTTATTTAAGTAAAAATTGCATGTGGTTGCTAAAAAGGGAGTTGGTTCCACTGCAGGCTCTGAGTTTTGGCCCAGACTCAAGCGAACTGGCATATTTCAGAAATAGTCAGTGCCTTTTTACACATCACATTTCCCAGCAGTCATGAGGAGGCCAGCAGTGAGATGGGCTTCACCTGTTTTGCGCACATACCTGAGGGCCCAGTGCCTTTAAAATCACCTTGTTTACTTTCTCTTTCTAACCTACACTGAAAAGGAGAATAGATGTGGTACATTTATATGCATATTTCATTGCATATAAATGTACCATTACTTTTATGTACAACTAAAAAAATCCCAATTTCTAATTATTAAGATGCCATGGATTGTAAGCACATGTTGGTTTTAGGGAGGTTACAATATGAGAGAAATGTATCTTAGAATCAATGAAATATGGTATGAAAGTAAAATGCCTTTTCCTTTGCTTTGTACCTCACTCTGAATTGCATGCACACACACTTAAATGCTCTTTATTTTAATATCCTGCTAGATTATTGCCACTGCGGTTTGCCACACCGATGCCTATACCCTGAGTGGAGCTGATCCTGAGGGGTGTTTTCCAGTGATCTTGGGACATGAAGGTGCTGGAATTGTGGAAAGTGTTGGTGAAGGAGTTACTAGGCTGAAAGCAGGTAAGGACAGTTGTTGGGAAAATATAGGAAAATGGTCAGGGCCCCTCAGATGTTCAGAATCTTGCCAAGCATTTGATGTAAATATGCATGTACACCCAGGTGTTCCTTGGCTATTGTCTAATGTAATTGCTCATGTGTACCCAGGTGTCCTGGGTTATGACTTAAGTATAAAGGACCAGTGGCTCTGATCCAAGCTGCCCCCCGCCCCTGGATGCCCCGGGGGTCCACGGGGATGCCGCTACCGCTGCTGGAGGCTGTTGCTGCTGCTGAGGACTGAACTCGTGTCATCTGCCAACAGCTCCCGGGATCTTTCCCAATTATCTAGCATGGACCTGCATATGAGGGGTTTGGTGACACAATCTGTACAATGGGTCTGACGGGTTTGAGCCCTAGCCCTGACAATACAGATGGAAACTTAGTATAACTAAAATAACGAAACATTTCAGCTTTAGTTGTGATTTGCCTTACTTGACAACTGGTGTAGTCATGGAGCCTTACAACAGTATTTGAACCACTTTGATGCTTTTGGCTTATTTCTGTAGGGAAATTATTTCTCAGATAAAATATACAGGTTATTTATGAACAGGTTATCACCTAAGTAAGTTGTCAAGATTGATTTTATTCCTTATATGGAAAACACAAATATTTGGATTTTTTTTTCTCTCTGATTTTGCAAGCTCCTGTTTGTCTGAAGTTAAGTATATTTCCAAGGCCACTTTTAGAGAATACATCAGTGAGTCAGTATCTGAAGCACGTGATCTCCTTGTTCTCCCGTTATTGTTCTAAGAGTTTCAATTAGATGAAAAACTTTGAGTGCTGGCCGGCTAGTTCAGTTATAATACCAAGGTCAAGGATTCAGATCCCCATACTGGCCAGCTACAAAGAAAAAAAAATTTTCTGGAACATACTTTTTGTATGGTCAGGCAGTGTCTTAATGATGTTATGTAGGTAAAGTTCTAAGCCTTGAAATTGTTGACTTTTCAAAGCCACGTGAGTTGACAGGAATGAGAATTTGTAAGGGCTAATGTATCCATTTAGGAACAAATGTACCGTATTCAGAATAATGTTGCATTTGTTTCCCAGGTGATACTGTCATCCCACTTTACATCCCACAGTGTGGAGAATGCAAATTTTGTCTAAATCCTAAAACCAACCTTTGCCAGAAGATAAGGTTAGTGTCTTTTTATTTTGTTCTTAAAACAAGAGGTCATATTAATACTGATAATAAGTAATTGTGTGGCAATTTATACAGAACATTTTATGTAAATTATTTAATCCCATCTTTATAGCAACCTCAGTATCATTATTAGTATCCCTATTTTCATAGGAGAAAATTAAGACTCAGAAATTAAGGGACTTTCCCAGTATCACCAGCCATTAAGATGTAAAAGAGAATTTTTGAACCCATTCTCTTTCCGTAACACTGGGCTAAATTTGCCAAAATATGTAGAAAGGGAAAACATGCTTGTGAGATTAAATGAAATCATTTTTATGAGCCATTTTATTATTCATTAAATCAAAGTAATAAAATTTACCTTGTAAGGTTATTAAGGAGAACCACTTCACTCAGAAAAGGCGGTTATTTTTATTATATTAAGGTAACAGCACTTCTTTGAGGCAATTTAAGATCCCCTTGTATTCCCTTTTTTTGTTTTTTTGTTGTTGTTGAAGTAGAATATACTTCATAAATAAAGTACTTAAATAATAAAGTACTTAAGGTATTCATATCTTAAGTGTATAGCTCAATGAATCTTTATGCATATACAGACCTGATGATTAGAACTGTCACCTAGATCAAGATAGAGAACCCTGCCAGCAGCCCCCAAGTCCCTCCTGCCACTTCCAAGTCAGCACCCACCCTTTTCAGTGGTAACCACTATTCTGATTCCTTTCACTATAGAACTTTGTATGAATAGAATCATGCTGTGTGTGCTCTTTTTTTAGGTTTATTTTATTCATAATATGTATGAGATATATCCAAGTTGGGTGTGCTTTAGTCATTCTTTTTTGTTTCTCTGTCACATTCCATTCCAAATACCACTATTTATTCATTCTCCAGTTGATGTACATTTACGTGTACATCAGGTTGCTCCCAGTTTGGGGCTGTTATGATCAGTGCTGTTAGGAACATTCTTATACATATCTTTTGATGGGTATAGCATTACTTTCTCTTGGGTATTTTCCTGGGATTGTGTTTGCTGAGTCATAGAACACACATCTAAAGCTCTCCAAAATGATTGTGCCATTTTACACTCCACTAGTAGTGTATGGGAGATCCGTTTGTTCTTGCATTTATTTCCTAATGCCATTAATAAAATTAGTTTATATTTTTGGAAAACAAAATTTCATTTATTTTATAACGTAAATCCAGTTACTTTTGGCAAAGCTAGAGCCAAAACAAAAAAAATCTAGTCATTTTAAAAGGGAATTTCAAACACAGTCTGAAAAATTTTTAACACATCAATTGTAATAATGATGATGGGCTTTTTGTGACTAACCTTTCAGAATAATAAGCCTTTTGAAAGCATAAAATACATCCTACATCACCTTTTGTTCAAGAAACTTGCCTGGAACAGAGAGATTTCTCACATTAAAGAGGGCTAAACAAACTTAGGTTGGTCTCATAAAGATATAACAATTATTTTGGTGGGGTTTTGTCACCTCTTTGTTTCTGGTCATATTTTTGTTTTTCTCTTAACAGAAACGTGAATCTAGAAGTAGTTTATTTTCTCTTTGTGTTTTCCTTCAGATAGATGGATATATATATTCCAATGGATTTATCTGAGTGTACATCAAATTATAGCATTTATTTTATTAAAAATAACAAATATGTACTAAACATTCACTCTGTACCAGACACAATGCTAACACTATACATAACATCTCATTTGATTTTTATGACAATTTATAGGGAGGATGCTATTATTTCTCTGCATTGTCCAGTGAGGAAACGAAGGCACAAAAGTAATTAACTTCCCTGAGATCACACAGGCTTTGAACCAATGTGGGATTCATACTCCCAAGCAAGATGTTAATTATATCACCTATCTCTGTAGAATATCAAAAGTAATTTGTTACCATTTATTGTATTTGTCACCTTTGTGAGGTCTTTGGGTTTTTGGTCTATTGGCGTTAACTATGCAGGGAAAACAAAGTGAAGAGCAAATATAACTTGACTGTTACACTTTTCAGTGTAAAGGCCTTCTGAAAGACCTAAAGCCAGTTTGGACATCTGTTTTTATCAGCTGATCTGGATAATTGTTTGTAATTTCTACTTGTGTAGATGCTGGTTTGGGCTTTATCCTTTATGAAGTTGTATCTGCTCACAAAGTATTATGATGGCATTTTAAAATAATTTTATCTGATCCATAAGTTGGACCTCTTAAAATGAGTTCAGTACCCTGACAGTAAGATCCAGAAGGATATTAAATGTTGGAAAAGATGGGTTAAGATTATAAATGTCTTTATAAATTTCCCTAATAAGCCATTGCTGAAAGGTGCTAAATTATTAATGAATACATTAGAAATTAGACTTTTTGTCTTAGCATACTTTTTGAATATTGACTGGTCATCATTTTAAAAACTGATTTCTTTCTCCTATGGGTTTTTTGTTTGTTTGTTTGTTTTTTGTTTTTTTATATAAAAATGACCGGTAAGGGGATCTTAACCCTTGACTGGGTGTTGTCAGCACCACGCTCTCCAAAGTGAGCTAACCGGCCATCCCTGCGTAGGGATCTGAACCCGTGGCCTTGGTGTTATCCGCACCACACTCTCCCAAGTGAGCCATGGGCCAACCCCTCTCCTATGGGTTTTAAGAAACCTGATTCCACCCTGCCCTTTTCCGTTTTTATTTTCTTTAGAATCACTCAAGGGAAAGGATTAATGCCAGATGGTACCAGCAGATTTACTTGCAAAGGAAAGACAATTTTACATTACATGGGAACCAGCACATTTTCTGAATACACAGTTGTGGCTGATATCTCTGTTGCCAAAATAGATCCTTTAGCACCTCTGGATAAAGTCTGCCTTCTGGGTTGTGGCATTTCAACTGGTTATGGTGCTGCTGTGAACACTGCCAAGGTAAGAGATTGGCCTGGGTTTTAGCCTTCTAATTCAACAAAGCTTTGCTGGATTGGTGAAATTGGCTTGATATGTAAGAAACCTAATGATTTCTTGACTCTTGTGGAGTGAGTACTTCATAAACTGTCTTTACTGTCAGGTGGAGCCTGGCTCTACTTGTGCCGTCTTTGGCCTAGGAGGAGTTGGATTGGCGGTTATTATGGGCTGTAAAGTGGCTGGTGCATCCCGGATCATTGGTGTGGATATCAATAAAGAGAAATTTGCAAAGGCCAAAGAGTTTGGAGCCTCTGAGTGTATTAACCCCCAGGACTTCAGTAAACCCATCCAGGAAGTGCTCATTGAGATGACTGATGGAGGAGTGGACTTCTCCTTTGAGTGTATTGGCAATGTGAAGGTCATGGTGAGTGTGCTTGACTTCATTCCTTTATTGTGTGTGGAACAGCTTTTTTTTTTTTTTTTTTTAAAGGCAGTTTCTTTAATTAAGGTTAAAAGTTGTTTTGTCTTTGCAAAGAAAAGGTCTCTTGATAAATGGAGGAAGAGAAAATAACTACTTGAACTACAAATGGGAAATGATGTAAGAATGGCTTGGGGAAAGATGAAAATGTTTCTTTGCCTTTCAGTGAATGCTGAACGTATGTCTTATTGAATGAAAAGGCAGAAAAATGTAGTTGTAGAGAGCATGGGCTTTGGAATTAGATGTACATTCACTTAGTAACAAGTGACCTTGAGCAAACGACTTCTCTAAACCTCAGTTTCCTCATCTGTAAAATGCGTAGTAACATCACCTACTTGACACTAAGTAGACACTGAGTAAAAGTATTACTGTTATTTCTCCTACCTGCTTCCTTTTTTAAAGTCTTCAGAATTTTGAGCTATGATTTACTTTCAAAAACAGAAAGCAAATAAAAGCTTCACATTCTTTCAATTCATGTTAATATTTAGCCAGGTTAATAATTTTTCAAAAAATCTGTCAAAATTTAATTGTTCAACAAAATTAAACTTACTAAACATTGTTTCATCATTTTGTTGTCGCTTATTTAAAAAGCTCTGTGCCACCACTCCCCTCCCCTGCTAGAAGTTTCTGGGGAAGCAGTTATTCTCAGCAGACTGCACTGACTTCTGTGATTTGGTCATATCTCTGTGCCTGCAGAGAGCAGCACTTGAGGCATGCCACAAAGGCTGGGGCGTCAGCGTGGTGGTTGGAGTAGCTGCCTCAGGTGAAGAAATTGCCACTCGTCCATTCCAGCTGGTAACCGGTCGCACGTGGAAAGGCACTGCCTTTGGAGGTAATTTGATGGATGCGTGATTACATTTTCTTTTGTTATTTCTATTGACGGATTTTCAGTGCCAGGCGAATTTTCTTGTATTAAGAATCTTCATGGGCTACCTTCTGATTGTAAGTTGTTGCATGCAAGGTTTCGTACTCAATCAGTATTTACCCCTGGGGCTGGGAAGATGCTCAGCTTCTCTTGAAGCACATGGCCACTTGTCACACACTCTTAGAAAAATTTTTTAAATCAGTATTCTGTTAATGAGGAGGTAGTTGTGGGTAGTATGGGGGTGAGAAGTTGGTAAACAGAAAGCAGTGTCAGCCTCTCTGTGTTTCATGTGTGGACTTAAGTAAGTTGTAAAATTCTTTACTCACTTTTTCAGAGTACAGTGATCACTGGATGTGATCATACCTCTGTCTGAATGGTACTGTGTATTAGTCTGTTTCTGTTACTTATAACAAAATACCTGGACCTGGGTAATTTATAAAGAAACAGTATATACTGTTAACTGTTTTGGAGGCTGGGAAGTCCAATGTCCAGGGAACACATCTGGTGAGATCTTTCTTTGGTAGTGACACAGGGTATCACATTGAGAAATGGTGGAGTAGAGAGAGAGAACCTCTGATGTGCTCTTCTTTTAAAGCCTTCAGAACCACACACATGACCACCATTAAACCATCTACTTAACCACTTCTTCAAGGCCCCACCTTTCATTTACCATAATAGGATTTCCCACCCTCTTAACACTGTCACACTGGAACCAATCCTCTAATTCATAAAACTTGGGGGACACAATTCAATCCATATCATACTGATTTCATCAGTAGTCAATACTGAAAATATTAAATTAAACAAAAACCTTATAACAAAATTGAAAAGATACCAGACTGATCATTTTTCCCTTGTGTGATTCTAGAAATTGCTTGGTTGTTTGGGGTTGCCAAACTACCAGTAGAATGCTTGGAAACGGTTTCCATATTTTTCATGGCTGCTCAGTTAGAGAAAAGATATCAAACATGTTTGTATAACCCAACTATTGTGAATGAATGAAATCTTAAGTTTTTATATGATTTTAAAATATGTATTTATCACCATACTCTTAGAAAAAAAATCACGAGTTTTGAGTGATCTGTGTTTAACAAAGTGTCTAGGGTCCCCTACCTCATATTATGCCAGCTTTTTTGAAGTCCGAAATAAAAGATTTGGAAAGTATGCTAAAATGAGGGGTTTGACCAAAGTTTTCCTTCTTTATATTACAGAATGTGCCTTAGAAAATGTCAGTCTGATTAACTCTCCTTTCCAAAGCCCTAGATGCATGTCACAGCTGAGTATCTTGGAACAGACTTTTAAGCTACACATGGTACTTGGGGGCATCATCTCAGGGTCCATAGCTGTATATGAAAGGGCACCTAAGTCTGGGTGACTGAGCCAGGGAGTCTTGATAGTGACTTCCAACTGAAGCCCCATCCTAGCACATGCTGGTTGGGAAATCACCTGGAGCATTGGGTCCCCTTGTGATGCTAAAATATGACCCAAAGATGTAAATAGGAGTTTTGGATAGAGAATAGGGGTGGCTGTACTTGCCTCAGTTACCAGGAAATGTAAAGGAGGAAGAAAAACTCCGCACAATTTGTGGGGGGAAAATAATTGGCAGAGGATATAAGGGAGATTTGGAAAAGGCTCAAATGAAGTTTGAAATGTGGTCCAAAGCACTCTTAAAAGGTGGGAAGACTTCTTTGTGGATTTATTGGCTTCTTTTGATACAGCTGAGAAATTGAAGCATCTAATTTTATTTAAAACTTTACCATTTAGCGAAAGATTTCCTCCTTTGTTTTTCAATTTCATGGTTTTCTGTGTTGAGATGCTATCCCTATTTCATTGTTGAATTTAAAAGCAAGGAAATAAAGTCATGTATTACATTAGTTCTTTTCTTCCTCAAATACCATGATTACAGAAGTCTTTGCCATTGTGGACCTAACTAAGCTTGTTGCTAAGACTTCAGAGTACTATTGTGAGTAGTTTAGTCACAGTTGGCCAGGACCTTAATGAGACTTTAGTAGATCTTAATACTGAAAAAAAATACTCAAAGATATTTACTTTGTTCTTAACTAAAGGTGTGTGTCAAATTCTTCCTCTTCTCCATTCTAATTTTGGAGGTTTTCATCCCTCCTTACCTTGTCAGAAAGTTCATTCTCTTAAATGTCTTTGTGTCACCCACTAAGTAACAAGCATACTGTAGAAATTTGTTGAATAAATAGATGTATGATTTATTTTAGGATGGAAAAGTGTAGAAAGTGTCCCGAAGTTGGTGTCTGAATATATGTCCAAAAAAATAAAAGTTGACGAATTTGTGACTCACAATCTGCCTTTTGACCAAATTAACAAAGCCTTTGAACTGATGCATTCAGGGAAGAGGTAAGCTTTTTCTTTAGCTATATATTATAGAATGGTAATAGTGATTTGGGGTTTATGGGGTGGGAGGATCAAAAATAATACAATTTTAGTAGTCTTAAAAGAAAAAGTATTAAAAACTTATGTTTATTGCTTTCATCTCTTACAGCATTCGAACTGTGGTAAAGATTTAAATTCAAAAGAGAAAAATATGTCCATCCTGTACCTAAGTCTTGTGATCTGATGGGAGCAGCTCTTCCAAGTTCACAACCTCTTAGACCGTCAGTAACTACTCTAGACATAGCATTATGTGTGTAATTCATAAATCTCTCTAATCAAGGACAAGGCTAATACAGTCATAAATGTTTTCTGAACTCTCCTTCACATAAGTAATTGCTAGCTCATTAAAGAATATTTTAACATAATAAAAGCAATTTCTGCATTTGTGTGGAAGCTGTCATCTCTGTTTTAAGCTGTATGCGTTCTTGTGGTTCCTCTCCCCGTTATCTTCATTCTGTAAAGGAAAGGTGGAAGACGCAGGGCAGTGGTGTCTGAGCCTCCTCTGCTGACAACCTCAGGAACATTCACTTCACTTTTAAGGTCTTGTGCCCACTGATTAAAGAACAGATTTCTGAAGCCATCAGTGACAGTTAATCAGAACCCAAGTTGGCTTCTGTGAGATTATCTTCTTGAGGGCAGACACCATCCCTTTTACATACTTACACTCCCAGCGCCTAGTTTGGCATCTGGCCAGCAGGGGGCACTGAAATTCATCATTGAGACAACCTTCCATGCTTAAGCAAGTGTGTGGTGGTGGCAGCTGTATGAACCATTTCAAGCATATGAAACATAGAGGGAATTAGATACTAAATATCCAAGTTCCCAGTCCCTACTTTTGTAACATATTTTGCCACTTCCAGATCACATTCCCTTTCTTCCTCCTCTAGTTATTTACCATCCAGAATTGTTTCACTCCTATGCCTCTGTGTGTGTGTGTGTGTGTGTGTGTGTGTGTGTGTGTGTGTGCGCATGTGTTTGTGTGTACCATCCAGAATTGTTTCACTCCTATGCCTGTGTGTGTGTGTGTGTGTGTGTGTGTGTGTGTGTGTGTGTGTGTGCGCGCGCATGTGTTTGTGTATCCCTAAACCCTCTAGACTTCAGTATTGTTTTGCATGTTTTTAAACCTTATATGAGGGTATGTCAAAAAGTCCATGGAGAGATTCATATTATCTTCTGTTTTTCCATGAACTTTTTAAAGTACCTCAAATTATCTTGTTCTGCAGCTTTCTGTTTTCACTCAGTATTGTGTGATTTTTCTCTTTTGTATGTGAAGCTCTCATTCATTGATTCTAATACTGTGTAGCACTGTTCAATTATATGAACTACCATAATTTAACTGTTCTCCAATTAATGGCATAAAGTTGTTTTCAGAGTTGTTTCTGTACTAACAATACTGCAGTGGAACATTCTTGTGCATTGTGCTCAGTGTGTTAGTTACGTAGGAAGTGTTATCACAGAACAGCATATTTAACCTTACTAGATGTTGCCAAATTACTCTTCAGAGTGGTGGTATGTTTTTGTGAATCAGAAGGGTGTGAAATGGTGTTTGTAACTTTAGTTTGCATTTCCCTCAATTACTACTTAAATCTTTCATTCTAATGGCCACTGTATTTCCTTTTTTGGGAAGGGTCTGTTAATATCCTTTGCCCGTTTTTCTATTGGGTTATTTATCTTTTTCTGACTAATTTTTAGGAGTTCTTTATTCTAGACACTAATCCTTTGTCAGTTTTTTATGTTGCAGTTATTTCCTCCTAGAATAACTTGTGACTTTTGTTTCTTGGTATTTTGTCAAACAGAGTTTTTATTTTAATAAAATAAATCTGTCTTCCTGGTAGTTAATGCTAATAACGTTTAGGTTTTTTAAATCTTGATAAGTATAAAGAAGTATAAAGTATTTCTCTTTACACGACAGCATATTTTAGACTATTTTTGTATCAGCACATCAGATCTGCCATGCACATAAATATCTTGTTTGAATTGAAGCTATGTTCTTTTTAAAAAAATATCTTTGATTGATATGGCTTATATGCTCCCAAAAGGTGGTATTTTTCAGAGAGCAGTATGTAGTCGATTGAAAAGTGGAGAAGTGGAAGTTCTGATCAGGACTAACCCTTTTCGGATCGTTGGTGCATTTGAAGCACCAGGCAATGTAACCAGTCTTCTCTCCCGTTTTACCTAGACGCTGGAGACACATTAGGTACCTAAATGGCCCCAACTGTTGTCCTCAGTGAACTGGAAGGTAACTAAAACTAGCTTCTACCCCTGCTGTAAGAAATGTGCTTTTGGTATGGTTTGCTTTAGCACAGCCTTCTACAAAGAAAAGTTCTTGGCAATTCCAATAACAAAATAGGCATGGAGAGTAATGGAGGAAAGCTATTAACTCAAAGTGTTTATTTCCTTTGTGTTCTCATACATGAGATATACTTGAATGGCAAACATTTTTATGTTCACCAATATAAAAATGTGAAGTAGTTTTAAGAGATTAAAATAATGTTACTCCAGTTTTTGTAGCTGGCCAATTATTGAGTTTACTTTTCGTTTCTGCCACCGTTCTTTTGAGCCAGCCTATTAAGTGTAACAAATATTAGCATTTCCTGGCTGAAAGCACAATTGTCTTTTTCGAAGATCCAATATAATAAATCAGTTTTACAAGATCCTTACTGTAAGGATTCCTGGATCATGGGACTCGACGGTAGGTGTAAAGTCTCCTTTTTAAACTCTTTTTCATACATCCTGTTGGATGGAATCTAGGATGTTACATATGTTGTTGAACCAAACAATTTTTGGAACAAAGTATATAGATGAAGCACAGGGCTAAAAACCATTTCACTGTGTGCCTGTCAGCAAATCTACTGGTTGTCCAAAATTAGGATCCTACCACTTTGGAAGGATGGCTGGAAAATTTTTGAAAGTATCTTTAAACTGCTTTCTTGAACAAAAGGATGGATATTAACTTCTACTGCATATTTCATGAAAGCTAGTAAAAGATTTTAAGGATCTAAAATTTTGCAAAATTAGGTACTAACTTTAAGCATCTATATGTTATGTTTAATTGGAAAGTTTTCATGTCTATCATTTTTTCAAGTCCTGCCTGAATGTCCTTTAGTATGTTGGGCTATTCCACTTTCTATTTAACCTACTTAGTAATATTTGCTGGAGAAAGTCCATATACAAGTATGTCTGACGTGGAACAAGTTCTTTATTACATGCATAGGGAACTAACATATGAAGTAGAATGTATGGGATAACGGGTCATTGGGATGGAGGTAAGGAAGAAACTGCATTATGTTCAGAATTCTACTAAAGTGGAGCCAGTTAACACATGGATACAACTTATACCAAACAAAAACAACTCCAAAAATATACATAGTGCTACTTCTATTTATTCCATTTGAATGCAAAATTACACTAAGCTGGCTATTCTCAAAATGTTTTCTTGATTTGAGGAAGGGGAAACATTTTATATGCACAGAAAAGTTTCAGAATTTTTTTCTGCTTGGCTACCAATCTGCCAGGTAGGCTGATAAAGTCCTAAGGTAACTGACAGTTCTTTGGGCCTTGAAAAACTTTGCTAATCCAGAAAAAAGACCTGCTTTGGATTCAGCCAATTTTGTTTCAGTTAACATACAAAGTCAGATTCTTTGTCAGCAAATACCTTCTAGAAAATGTATACCACAAACACATTTGGAAAACATTAAGTATGTTTAAACAGCTATTTAGATAATAAATGCCTAAAACTATATCAAGGGAATTGTATCTTTAAAGAACTACCAACTGAGCAAGGACTTAAGAAGTCCTCTATTACACGCGATTTCTTTTGGTGGAACTTTATGGAAACAAAGCAGCAGAATGGGCTCTTAAGCATATTGATTTTTATCAAAATGGGCATTATAACAGAATTTCTTGTGTATGAGGTACTTCTGCACATGTTCCTTTCAAAAAAGGAGTGATAAACCACCGTAGAATTACCTCCAGTTTAAATATATACTGAATTACTTAACTGCCAAAAAAATATCAAGATGTATTAAAACAAGAATGTGCTTTAAAATATGTTGATCTCTTTCTCTAATTTACATTTTAATATTAAAAGTTCTTATCCTTGGCTTTGTTTCCTCAGAATTACCCAAGGTTCAAATTCAGTGATTTAAGTTTAAAAAATCCTGACCTGAATTGGCTGATGACCTCTGACCCAATTACTGAAATAAAGCAAATTGGCTTTAGAGTGGCAATACATATATAATAAAATAGTTGCTAAGTTGTGGTACCACTACACAAATAGGAGCTCTCCATAGAGAAGTGTGGTTGGTCCTCCTAGCCATGCAGTCAGTTAAAAAATTGTAGAAATCAGAGAGAGCCCTGGTGTCCTGATTGTTGGTCTTGTGCTCTTCTCAAGACACCATAGTGCAAATATGCTCACAAGGTTTGGAAAATAAGTGTCCTTGGCACATGTTTTTTTGTTAGAGTGGGATAAGGAGGCTGGAGTAATAATAATAAGGGCTGAGAATCTCATTGCCCAGGAGATGGGAGTAATAACTAATAGCTTTATGATAGTAAAAAGTCTGGACATTACAGCAATTTCCATTTAAAGAGTTATTAAATACTCTGAAATAACATATTAGTAATAAGTGTGAAAGTCTTTACAAGAAGCCCTTCCTGAGTGCCCCACATACTGACTTTATGGCATATATTAGTAAAATAACATACCAGTGTTGACACAATTGAAAAAATAACCACGGAATTGCTAATATAGACAGCTCTGTTGTTGCTCACCCAGAGTCACCAAAACTAAAAGAGGCATATAACATGTGGCCAAGACCACCTTATTCCTGCTTTCTCTTGCAAAACATCCAAATACAAATAAAGAAGTAGGGGAGGAGGCCACCACAACGCTTTGAGCAGCAGCCACCAGAGGCTGCTGGCCACTCAAGAGTTCAAATAGCAGGGCCAGAGAACTTCCATGCATAGATCCAGTGCTATTAAACCCACCTTTCCTTAGGTGTTCATTTTTTAAATGAAACAATACACTTTAATAACTGAGTATTAGTGTAATGCAGCCTACATTATGAAACAATTTTTTCTTAAAACATTGTCTAGATGTTATCTTCTAATAAAGGAGCTGGAAAATGAGCCACACATCCAATTACAAGTGGTATAATTTACTCATGTATAAAGCTTTGTAGAAGTTAAAAACTATCAAAAGTGGACTGAATCTTATCACACTATCTCAAATGGTTCCGGTATTTCTAATTTCCAAACTGCTAAAATATTCTACCCACCCCTACTATATGTTTTGCTCCCAAGATTCACTGCATTCATTGTTTAAAAAAGTAGCTCATGGTTTGTGAAATTTATAATACAATAAGATCAAAATTCAAATGATATATTCTAAGAAGAATCACAAAGAAATTTTGTAGTTAATAATTTTATTGGTGGTAGTGATCTGGGTATACTAATTCTGAAATAATTTTACATGTCTTATAGGATCAAGCAAGTGAATAAATATTAATGTTGTTTGGAACCAAAGTTCTCACCAAGGGAGAAAGAAGATACAAACATGGAACAGGGAAGGGTGAGGAAGATCAGTGTTAGATTTGAAATGAAAATATCAGAATGATCTCATAATTTATGAAATCTATCTATTCCCTAAAAGGGCCCAGAGGCAGTGATAGCACAGTAGCACACACATCTTGATTTCCAAATGCCATTCCCCTTGAAAAGAAACCAAGGATTTTGGAGAAATAGCCAGTTCCCAGTATGGGGCAGGAAAAATAATAATATATAAGCCTAGAACATCTTGCTATGGCAAAAAGCAAGGAAGTACTCAAAAGACTGATGGTTCAAATGACCCATGAACTAGCTTAAAGGTGCTCCCACTGGTCATATTTGGAACTAATTAAATAGAATTTAAAAAATAAATCCATAAGTATACATTGATACTCAAAGAAAGTGAGTAGAGGGAGGAAAGTGCTTCCTTGTAGACAAATGTCAGCTAATAAATGTAGATGGAATACTAGGCTTACAGAAAATTCCAACTTGCAAGGCATCAGTATAATAAAATAATAATTGATTTAGGCAATCCATTTAGCATCCATGAATGATTTTAGCATTCCTTGATGCCAAATGGATTTGTGTTTTAGCACTCACTGATGCTAAATGGATTGATGCTAAATGGACCAAATGGTCTCCCCAGTATCTCCTCCCACATTACCTGTTTAAGAAAAAAAGATATTTTACAATGAAAAGACCTGAAAGACACCAAGCGATCAAACTTAGCACCAGCAATAATGTGACAGTAACATTATGTGCTTCCTTATATGATGCAATGAATGGGACACAAAACTTACCATCTATGTAGTCTTCTGCCAAAATGTTTACCCTGAAAATTACACTCATGATAAACATTCAGACAAACATTCTTACAAGCTAATTGGCCTGATTTTTCAAGTGTCAATTTCATAAATCAAAAAAGGTCGGAGGATTGTTCTAGGGTAAAAGTGACTGCACATACATGACAGTCAAATGTCATGGTTTGGGATCCTAAATTTTTTTTTGAAAAAGAAATGCTTTAAAGAACATTTTAGGGAAAACTGAATATAGCTTAAATGTTTAAAATTCAATGTTAAATGTTAAATTTCT